>NC_073394.1:37586803-37841803 GCF_028641065.1 Leucoraja erinaceus
GTGTTGGTGGATCATGTGAGGTCCTCCGAAATGTGTGTGCCCAGAAACCTAAAGCTGGACACTCTCTCCACACTATCCCCGTTGATAGAGATTGGGGAGTGGTCCCCATTTTGTGTCGATAATCAGCTCCTTGGTCTTGGAGGTGTTTAGGGGCAAGTTGTTACGTGAGCACCAGTCCGCCAGGTTCTGCACCTCCGCTCTGTTGTTTGTTTCATCGCCGTTGGTGATCAGCCCAATCACCGTTGTGTCATCTGCAAACTTGACGATGGTGTTGGTGTCTAATGCAGGAACACAACCGTGTGTGAAGAGGGAGCATGGGGCTCAGTACACAGCCCTGTGGTGTGCCGATACTCAGGGTGATAGTGGAGGACAGGTGTGGGCCCAGTCTCACTGTCTGTGGTCACTCAGTCAGGAAATTCAGGATCCAGTCGCATATCGGCGAGCTAGCAGTAACAGGATATCTTGTTATAAAGGCCAACATGCCATTTACTTTCTTCACTGTCTGCTGTACCTGCATGCTTACTTTCATAAGACAGATGAACAAGGACCCTCAGGTCCCGTTGTACTTCCCCTTTTCCCAACTTGACGCCATTTAGATAGTAATCTGCCTTCCTGGTTTTGATACCAAAGTGGATAACCTCACATTTAACCACATTTAACTTTAGAAACATAGAAACATAGAAAGTAGGTGCGAGAGCAGACCACCAGGTCCATCGAGCCCGCACCGCCATTCGCTCATGGCTGAACACTAAACAGACACACTTACCCACAAACAGTAGACACAAGACACAGAACACAAGACACTACCCTCCCCTTTATACCGCTATCACCCCTCTCCACCCCAAGAACCTCGTGATCTCCTGGGGGAGGCAAAAAACCGGATAAAAACCCAGGTCCAATTCGGGAAAAAAATCCGGGAAATTCCTCTCCGACCCCAATCTAGGCGATCGACACTTGTCCAGGAGATCACTCAGGTCTTACTATACTAACCATACCTAGGTCCATATCCCTGCCCTCTCCCCGTAGCCCCTTATCCCCTTGGCAGCTAAAAAAACATCTATTTTAGTCTTAAATATATTTAACGTTTCTGCTTCCACTGCTCCCTGGGGCAGTGAATTCCATAAATTAACCACCCTCTGGGTGAAGAAGTTCTTCCTCATCTCAGTTTTAAAAGAGCCCCCCCTTATTCTGCAACTATGTCCCCTAGTTCTAGTTTCCCCGATCATTGGGAACATCCTCGGTGCATCCACCCGATCAAGGCCCCTCACGATCTTATATGTTTCAATGAGATCGCCTCTCATTCTTCTAAACTCCAAAGAGTAGAGTTCCAGCCTACTTAACCTTTCCTCATATGTCAATCCCCTCATTGCAGGAATTAATCTTGTAAACCTTCGCTGCACTGCCTCCAGGGCTAGTACATCCTTTCTTAAGTATGGACCCCAGAACTGTACACAGTATTCCAAATGTGGTCTCACTAATACTGTGTACAGCTGCAGCAAGACCTCCGTGTTTTTATACTCAATCCCCCTAGCAATAAAGGCCAAAACTCCATTGGCCTTCCTGATTGCTTGCTGCACCTGCATACTAACTTTCAGTGATTCATGTACTAATACCCCTAGATCCCTTTGCGTTGCATTACAACGCAGCTCCTCCTCATTTAGAAAATAACTTGCCCTATCATTTTTTTTCCCAAAGTGAATGACTTCACATTTATTAGTATTAAATTTCATCTGCCAAGTTGTTGCCCACTCACCTAGCTTATCTATATCCTTTTGCAGACTCTTCCTATCCTCCTCATCCCCTACTTTTCCTCCCATTTTTGTATCGTCCGCAAATTTTGATATATTACACTTGGTTCCCTCCTCCAAATCATTTATATAAATTGTGAACAACTGGGGTCCCAGCACCGACCCTTGCGGAACCCCGCTAGTTACCGGTTGCCATCCCGAGTATGAACCATTTATCCCCACTCTCTGCTTCCTATTTGTTAGCCAATCCTCTACCCATGCTAATATATTACCCCCAATCCCATAATTTTTTTATTTTTAGCAATAGTCTCTTATGTGGCACCTTGTCAAAAGCCTTTTGGAAGTCCAAGTATACCACATCCACCGGTTCCCCTTTATCCACCCGGGTTGTTACTTCCTCAAAGAATTCGAGCAGATTCGTTAAACAGGACTTCCCCTTCACAAAACCATGTTGGTTCTGTCCGATGAAGTCATGTTTATCCAAGTGCCCCGTTAGTGTTTCTTTAATAATTGTCTCTAACATTTTACCCACCACCGATGTTAGACTAACCGGTCTATAGTTACCCGCCTTCTGTTTACTTCCTTTTTTAAATATAGGTGTTACATTGGCCATTTTCCAATCCACTGGGACCGTTCCTGCCTCCAGGGAGTTTTGGAAAATTATCACCAATGCATCCACAATCCCCACCGCTATCTCCCTCAAGACCCTTGGATGTAATCCATCAGGCCCAGGGGATTTATCCTCCTTCAGTCTCATTAATTTCCCTAATACCACCTCCTTGGTGATCTTAATAGTATTTAGCTCCTCCATTCCTACCGCCCCCTGTTTATCCAGCGTTGGAATATTTTTTGTGTCTTCTATGGTGAAGACTGATACAAAATACTCGTTTAATGCCTTTGCCATTTCCATGTTCCCCACCAACAACTCTCCAGTCTCACCCTCCAATGGACCAACGTTCACCTTAGCCACCCTTTTTCTTTTTATATAGCTATAAAAACTCTTACTATTAGTTTTTATGTTGTTCGCTAAATTCCTTTCATAGTCTATTTTCCCCGTCTTAATTAATCTCTTAGTTATTTTTTGCTGACCTTTTAATGCTTCCCAATCCTCTACCCTCCCACTATCTCTGGCTACCTTATATGCCCTTGCCTTCAGCCGAATACTATCCTTTATAGTTTTACTGAGCCATGGCTGACTGTTCTTACCCTTACCCCTTTTTTTCTTCATAGGAATAAATTTTTCTTGAAGGTTATACAGTATACCCTTAAACGTACACCACTGCTCATGTACCGTCTTATTCTTGAGTCTGCTATCCCAGTCAACTTTGATCAGCTCAGTCCTCATACCTTCATAATCCCCCTTATTTAGACTAAGCACCCTAGCCTGAGTTTCAACCTGCTCCCCTTCTATTTGAATATGGAATTCGACCATATTGTGGTCACTTGTTCCCAACGAGTCCCTAACTATGACATTTTTAATTAATCCTGCTTCATTACACAGGACCAGATCCAAGATTGCCTCCCCCCTTGTCGGTTCTGTGACATACTGTTCTAGGAACCCGTCTCTAATACATTCTATAAACTCTTCCTCTAGTCTACCCTGCCCAGTTTGGTTTGCCCAATTAATATGAAAATTGAAGTCCCCCATGATTACAGCAGTTCCCTTTTTACATGCGTCAACTATTTGCAGATTTATGTTCTGACTAACAGCGTCACAGCTATTTGGAGGTCTATAAATTACACCCCACTAGTGTTTTTTTTCCCCTTATTATTCTCTATCTGTACCCAAGCTGTTTCACTATCCTGATCCTTCAACGCAATATCCTTCCTCTCTATTGCCGTTATTCCCTCCCTTATTAAAAGGGCCACCCCTCCTCCCTTTCTTTCCTGTCTATCTTTCCTAATTGTCGAGTACCCCTCTATATTTAACTCCCAGTCCTGATCCCCTTGCAGCCATGTCTCCGTAATGGCCACGATATCATAACTATATATACTTAATTGCACCGTTAATTCATTTATCTTATTACGAATACTCCGTGCATTTAGATAAAGCACTTTCAGATGATTTTTACTACCCTTCCTTTCCGTTTTTGCCCCTTTTACATCTAAAGCTTTATCTTCACACATTCTGTCTCCTGTCACATTTTGACTTTCCGCTTCCCCACTGATACCCTGCTCTATTTCCTCTACCCCTGCCGTTATTACCCCCCTTGATACCTCCCCCCCGCTACTTAGTTTAAAGACCTCTCTACTGCCCTAGTTATATGATTTGCCAGGACCCCAGTCCCAGCACCGTTCAGGTGAAGTCCGTCCTTACAGAACAGATCCCCCCTGTCCCAGTACTGGTGCCAGTGGCCCAAGAAACCAAACCCATTATTCCCACACCAGTCTTTGAGCCACGCATTTAGCTTCTTAATTTTACGTACCCTCGCCGATTTGGCCCGTGGCTCAGGTAGCAATCCGGAGATCAGTACCCTCGAGGTTCTGCTTTTTAATTTATTCCCTAACTGCTCAAACTCCTTCAGCAGATCCTCCTTCCTCGTCCTTCCTATGTCATTGGTCCCCACATGGACCACGACCACTGGATCCTCCCCCTCCCACTGCAAATTTCTCTCCAGCATCGCAGAGATATCCTTAACCCTAGCACCGGGTAGGCAACACAGCCTTCGGGACATGTTCTGCTGGCCGCAGAGAACCCTATCTACCCCCCGAATAATACTATCCCCTATCACTACGGCATTTCTTCTAACTCCCCCCTCTTGAATGGCCTCCTGATCCACGGTGCTGCAGCCAGGTTGCTCATCCCTCCCACAGCCCCTGATCCCGTCCTTACATTGAGTAAGAGCCTCGGTCATGCTCGTCAGGGACAAGGGCTGTGGCTCCTGCCGCATCTCCTCCTGGTTCCCCCTACCTGCCTCGCTTATGGCCACACCTTCCTTTCCTTGCTCACTGCCTACTGAATTAGTTAAACTGGTCGGTGTGACCATCCCCTGGCACAAAACATCCAGGTAATACTCCCCCTCCCTGATGTACCGCAGCGTATGAAGTTGGGTCTCCAGCTCATCAATGCGGAGCTGGAGTTCCTCTAGCCTCAAACACTTACTGCAGCTGTAGGGATCTTCTACATCAATGGTGTCGACAAATTCCCACATCTCGCAGTATTGGCACATCTCCTGACCGCCCATCTTATATAAGTAATTAACTGGTCCTATTTAAGAATCCCCTACTGTATTGATACACCCCTTATTTATATAATCCTACCTCCTATAAATGGGAAAGTACTCACCCCAGCCGTAAATTACCTACTGGGTTGGCTGTCTAGTGGTAATTCCGTCCGCTCTTCCTGTCTGGCCCACTGCTCCCTTGCAGTGCGTGGCAAACCTCTTTGCCTCTCCCAGAATCCTTAGCCTCTCAAGCGTATTGCGTGGTCTCCTCTCCGAAGACTCTCGAGCCAAAGACTCACACTTTTCTCACAGGGCACTTCCCTCACTAGGCCGCTCACTCACTGCCGCTCGCAAAGAGCTGTCCTGCTTAAATTGACTGATAAATTGCCTATTTACCAATTTACACAGCCAATTCCTCAGTTTTCAACTGGTTTCACCCCTCTCCTCACACTTGGGCTAGAGCCAATCAGTGGTATCTCTAGCTAATCTGTTGCTGCTGTTGCTCCCTCCCAAATGTGTGTCATCTGCAAATTTGCTAATGTTACTTTGAATCACTTCATCCAAATCATTGATGTATATTGTAAATAGCTGCGGTCCTAGCACCGAGTCTTGCGGGTACCCCACTAGTCACTGTCTGCCATTCTGAAAGGGACCCGTTGATCCCTACTCTTTGTTTCCTGTCTGCCAACCAATTTTCTATCCATATCAGCACTCGGCCCCCAATACCATGTGCCCTAATTTTGCCCAACAATCCCCTATGTGGGACCTTATCAAATGTTTTAATTTAGGAGATTGAGAGGGGATCTTATAGAAACTTACAAAATTCTTAAGGGGTTGGCCAGGCTAGATGCAGGAAGATTGTTCCCGATGTTGGGGAAGTCCAGGACAAGGGGTCACAGCTTAAGGATAAGGGGGAAATCCTTTAAAACCGAGATGAGAAAAACTTTTTTCACACAGAGAGTGGTGAATCTCTGGAACTCTCTGCCACAGAGGGTAGTTGAGGCCATTTCATTGGCTATATTTAAGAGGGAGTTAGACGTGGCCCTTGTGGCTAAGGGGATCAGAGGGTATGGAGAGAAGGCAGGTACGGGATACTGAGTTGGATGATCAGCCATGATCGTATTGAATGGCGGTGCAGGCTCGAAGGGCCGAATGGCCTAATCCTGCACCTAATTTCTATGTTTCTATGTTTTCTGAAAGTATAGGTGCAGCACATCTACTGGCTCTCTCGTCCATTTTCCTAGTTACATCCTCAAAAAATTCCAGAAGATTAGTCAAGCATGACTTCCCCTTCATAAATCCATGCTGACTCGGACCGATCCTGTTACTGCTATCCAAATGTGTGGCTATTTCATCTTTTATAATTGACTCCAGCATCTTCCCCACCACCGATGTCAGGCTAACTGGTCCGTAATTCCCTGTTTTCTCTCTCCCTCCTTATTTAAAAAGTGGGATAACATTAGCTACCCTCCAATCCACAAGCAGTGGAACCTCCCTGCCCCTATACTCAAATCCTTTTGCTATGAATGCTAACATACCATTCGCTTTCTTCACTGCCTGCTGCACCTGCATGCCTACTTTCAATGACTGGTGTCCCATGACACCCAGGTCTCATTGCATCTCCCCTTTTCCTAATCGGCCACCATTCACGTAACAGTCTACTTTCCTGGTTTTGCCACCAAAGTGGATAACCTCACATTTATCCACATTATACTGCACCTGCCATGCATTTATCCACTCACCCAGCCTATCCAAGTCATCTTGCAGCCTCCTAGCATCCTCCCCACAGCTAACACTGTTCCCCCAGCTTAGTGTCATCCGCAAACTTGGAGATGTTGCATTCAATTCCCTCGTCCAAATCATTAATATATATTGTAAATAGCTGGGGTCCCAGCACTGACCCTTGCGGTACCCCACTAGTCACTGCCTGCCATTCTGAAAAGAGCCGCTTACTCCTAGTCTTTGCTTCCTGTCTGCCAGCCAGTTCTCTATCCACATCAATACTGAACACCCAATACCGTGTGCTTTAAGTTTGTATTCTAATCTCTTATGTGGGACCTTGTCGAAAGCCTTGTCGAAAGCCTTCTGAAAGTCCCGATATAACACATCCACTGGTTCTCCCTTATCCACTCTACTAGTTACATCCTCGAAAAATTCTATAAGATTCGTCAGACATGATTTACCTTTCATAAATCCACGCTGACTTTGTCCAATAATTTCACCACTTTCCAAATGTGCTGCTATCCCATCTTTAATAACTGACTCTAGCAGTTTCCCCACTACCGACGTTAGACTAACTGATCTGTAATTCCCCGTTTTCTCTCTCTCTCTCCCTCCCTTTTTAAAAAGTGGGGTTACATTAGCTACCCTCCAATCCTCAGGAACTACTCCAGGATCTAAAGAGTTTTGAAAAATTATCACCAATGCATCCACTATTTCTGGGGATACTTCCTTAAGTACTCTGGGATGCAGCCTATCTGGCCCTGGGGATTTATCAGCCTTTAATCCATTCAATTTACCCAACACCACTTCCTGGCTAACCTGGATTTCACTCAGTTCCTCCTTCTCATTTGACCTGCGGTCCCCTGCTATTTCCGGCAGATTATTTATGCCTTCCTTAGTGAAGACGGAACCAAAGTAGTTATTCATTTGGTCTGCCATGTCCTTGTTCCCCATGATCAATTCACCTGTTTCTGATTGCAAGGGACCTACATTTGTTTTAACTAATCTCTTTCTCTTCACATATCTATAAAAACGTTTGCAGTCAGTTTTTATGTTCCCTGCCAGTTTTCTTTCATAATCAATTTTCCCTTTCCTAATTAAGCCCTTTGTCCTCCTCTGCTGGACTGAATTTCTCCCAGTCCTCTGGTAGGCTGCTTTTTCTGGCTGATTTGTATGCTTCATCTTTTGTTTTGATACTATCCCTGATTTCCCTTGTTATCCACGGATGCACTACCTTCCCTGATATATTCTTTTGCCAAACTGGGATGAACAATTGATGTAGTTCATCCATGCAGCCTTTAAATGCCTTCCATTGCATATCCACCGTCAACCCTTTAAGAATCAATTGCGAGTCTATCTTGGCCAATTGATGTCCCATACCCTCAAAGTTACCTTTCTTTAAGTTCAGAACCCTTGTTTCTGAATTAATTTTGTCACTCTCCATCCTAATGAAGAACTCAACCATATTATGGTCACTCTTGGTGGTCTCAACGATTGCATATCTCAACGATTACCGCCCTGTAGCACTCACTCCCATAATGATGAAGTGCTTCGAGAGGCTGGTCAGGGACCATATTACTTCCAAACTCCCCTCCACACTTGACCCGTTCCAGTTTGCTTACAGGCCAAACCGCTCTACAGAGGACGCCATATCCTCCGTACTCCACCTGAGCCTGGCACATCTGGAGGAGAAGAACACACATGTGCGAATGCTGTTCGTGGACTTTAGTTCAGCGTTCAATACAATTATCCCTCCCTTTGGTAAGCAAACTGGGTCCATTGGGCCCCTTGTGTAACTGGCTACTGAACTTCCACACTGACAGACCCCAGTCAGCGCGGGTTGGAAACAACACCTCTAACATCATTTCTCTGAGCACCGGTTCCCCTCAGAGCTGGGTCCTTAGTCCAATGCTGTTTACCCTGATGACCCACGACTGTTGTGCCAGGTTTAGTACAAACCACATCATGAAGTACGCAGATTACACAACAGTGGTGGGCCTGATCCGGGACGACAATGAACTGGATTTCAGGGAGGAGGTGAAACAACTGGTGGACTGGTGCAACATGAACAATCTGATCCTGAATGTTGACAAAACAAAGGAGGTCATCGTTGACTTGAGGAGAAACCGGCACAGTCACACACCACTACACATTAATGACATCGATGTGGAGTTGGTCAGTAGTACTAAGTTCCTGGGGGTGCAGATCACGAACAGTCTGACCTGGTCACAAAACATCGCATCACTAGATAAGAGAGCGCAGCAGCGGTTGCACTTTCTGCGCTTTCTTTAATGATAACTTTAGCTTCAGAAGTGTTTTCTTTTTGCATGTATAAACCCACTTCAGAACCATGGGCGATGAAAAAAAATTTACAGCCAGATTTATCACTTCTGAGTCTTTTTAGATACCAAAGGAATCAAGAAAAATCACAAATAATGCCATACTGTTGATGAAATGCAATGAGCAAACACGATCATTCCCAATATTTTGAATTTCGATATCTGCATGGCCAATGTTCACCAAGCACTTTAGCTGTTGTTGTCCCTTCAGCTCTCGCTTCTCTTTACCTTCATTTCGCTTCACTTTTGGGATTCTGAAGTAGGATAGATGTTTCTCACGGTTACCCTGACATCCACAATTATTTACAGCGCAAAAATTCACCATTTTGGCGGTTTTTAACAGGTAGGAACGTACGTGTTTCGTGTATTAACAACATATACCGGAAGCTGCGATGTCCTCCAGATGGATTGGGCGGCTCCATGCGTCAAGACCTATGACCCAGTGACCTTACGTGCAACCTCCCTATAAGTGACTGGACAATCTGAACCCAAGCACCAAGTTGAAAGCGGTCGAAGGTGTGCATCCCCCACTCTCCCAGGGCCACCCTCCACGGGCTGCGGGTCGGGTGGAGCGGAGGTTTGGGACAATGTTCATGCCTTCACAGTGATGTGATGGACGCGGGGGTCTGGACCAATCGCTGACAAGTCCCGCCCCCCCGCCAACGTCATGTCCGTTATTGGATGTTTCTGTTGAGTGGCAGTCGGTCCTTTGGCCTGTAGGCGACGCCGCCTTTCGGGCAGGTGGCGTTTCGGCAGAGCGGCCATTCGGTAAGTTTGTTTGTAGGCGATGCAGCTTTTCGGTTAGTTTGCATTTAGGCGTCCCATGTTTTCGGTTTATTGGCGTTTCGGCCTCGTTTCCATTCCGTTCTTTGGCTTCGACTTCTTTGCTTCGGCTTCTTGTCTGTCGGCACCATGTCCGGGGTACCGTGAGGATGGCTGAAAAAAATCATCGGGACTTCTCTTCCTTCAATCCGGGACATTGCGTGCAAACGTTGCTTATCCAAGGCCAACAGCATTATAAAAGACCCCCACATCTCCATCATGGACTATTCACTCTGCTGCCCTCGGGCAAAAGGTATCGCAGTATAAGGAGCAGAATGGCCAGGTTTAGCAACAGCTTCTTTCCCCGAGCCATCAGACTCTTGAAATCCATATAATGTGCCGCCACTATTATCTATTTTATCTTTTTATCTATTTTATCCTTTTGTTATTTTATGTTGCACGGTGAGCCAGATGTAATGAAATTTTGTTCAGTCTTGCATTTATTGGTGTATTTTTGAATGAAAATAAAGTATTTGATTGATTGATTTATTTCTTATACTTCGCGCATTCATATACAACACTTTGACCTCTGTATTCACTTCCCCCCTCACACCGCTCGCAATTTGCCCTGACCTTACTCTTTTATCCCTTCTCGAACTTTCCTTCCCATTTATTCGAGAATCTTTTGTAATTTTTCCTGTAGTCACTTCAACTCCATCTTTATACTCCCAATTTGTCAATCCCTCCCCCCCACTATTTAGTTTAAACCCACACAAAACACAAAGTGATGGTCAGGCAGCATCCGTGGAGGGAATGGACATATGATATTTTGGGTCAGGACCAGAATGAAGTAGAAAGGTGCCGACCCAAAACATTGGCGTCCATTCCTTTGCGTGACCTGCTGAGCCAACGGCACTTTGAGCAAAGTTTGCTCAGAAGTTAAAAGGAAAACTGAAACAAGCTTATTCTTCATTCCAGCAATGCCTACATCCTGTAAAATGAATAACAAGGCAGAATGTTTGCAGGAGCCAAAAATAACCTGGAACTGCTGATATACTTTTTTTGTGGCTTCCATCACAGTGAGGAATGCAGAGAAGTCACTGTGATGGATGTTCATGTTAACATTTATTTTGTGTGTTCTGTTGCTTTTTATTGGTATGACTGTATGGCAAATGAAATTCCTCATATGTTGCATGGTAGGCATGCTTGCAAACATAGCGAATGGCTAATGTTAGCTTTCATTGCAAAAGGATTGTGAGTATAGGAAGGGATTCTATGCAGTTGTACTGGGTCCTTGGTTGACCACAACTGGAGTTTGCGTGCAGTTTTTTTGGTCTTTCATTTTGCCATAGAGGGACTCGGTTTCATGGATTCCTGGTATGTCAGGACTGTCTTATGAAGAAAGACTGGATAGACTTGGTTTATACTCTCTAGAATTTAGGAGATTGAGAGCTTATAGAAACTTACAAAATTCTTAAGGGGTTGGACAGGCTAGATGCAGGAAGATTGTTCATGTTAGGGAAGTCCAGGACAAGGGGTCACAGCTTAAGGATAAGGGGGAAATCCTTTAAAACCAGATGAGAAGAACTTTTTCACACAGAGAGTGGTGAATCTCTGGAACTCTCTGCCACATAGCAGTTCATTGGCTATATTTAAGACTTAGATGTGGCCCTTTCTAAGGGGATCAGGGGGTATGGAGAGCAGGGATGGGATACCTCAGCCATGATCATATTTGAATGGCGGTGCCCGCCCCCCTTCCCCCCCCCCCCCCCCCCCCCCCCCCCCCCTTTATAGTATTTCATTTGTCCTAATTCCCAGCAACCGGCCTCACAATGTCTACAGCTGCCATCATTACCACTCGGGTGTTATTTCCTGAACTCTCCTCACCCTCAGCTTTCTCCCCTCCCCACTCCGATCAATCTGAATCCAGGTCCCTACCCAACATGTCACCCTTTCCTTCTCTCCAGAGATGCTGCCTGACCCACTGATTTTACTTCGCTTAGCTTAGTTTTGTTACGTACCAAGGTACAGTGAAAAGCTTTTTACGTGTTATCCAGTGAAAATGTTATACAATCCTGCCATCTACAGTCCAAAGATAAATGGCCACGGGTACAAAAGAGATAAAGATATAACATTGAAGTCCGATTACATTTAATTCAAAGGTCTTCAATTAGGTAGATGGGTGGTCAGGATCACAACCTAGCTAATGAGTCTGAAGGAGGGTCTCGACCCAAAACGTCGCCCATTCCTTCTCTCTAGAGATGCTGCCTATCCCGCTCAGTTACTCCAGCTTTTTGTGTCTATCTCTAATGAGAGGACTGTTCAGTTACCTGATAACAGCTGGGAAGAAACTGTCCCTGAATCTGGAGGTGTGTGTTTTCAAACTTCCGTATCTAATATTAAGGGTTTGGATATGCTAGAGGCAGGAAACGTTCCCGATGTTCGGGGAGTCCAGAACCAGGGTCCACAGTTTTAGAATAAGGGGTAAGCCATTGATAGGGCACTTAAAGATAGCGGTCAGGGGATATGGGGAGAATGCAGGAACGGGGTACTGATTGTGGATGATCGGCCATGATCACATTGAATGGCGGTGCTGGCTCGAAGGGCCGAATGGCCTACTCCTGCACCTATTGTCTATTGTCCTGCCTGGTGGAAGAGGGGGGAAGAGGGAATGACATTACATTGTTTTGCTCAAGATTCCAGCATCTACTGTTTCTTGAGTCTCCGTACAAAATGCCAATTGCACTCTCTTGTGGGCAGAGTGAGTAAAGCTACAGAAAGTGGAGTAGGTGTAAGTGGTGCAGCAAGTAGCAGAGCGCAGCGTGTATGGATGAAGTCAAGTCAAGAGAGATTATAGTCATGTGTCCCAGATTCGACAATGAAATTCTTGCTTTACTTCAGCACAACAGAATATAGTAGGCATGAATACAGAACATATCAGTGAGTCCATATACCATTATATAAATATATACACACATGAATAAACAAGCAGATAAAGTGCAAATAAACAGATAATGGTCTATTAATGTTCAGAGATTTGTTTCAGTTTAGTTTAATAGCCTGATGGCTGTGGGGAAGTAGCTATTTCTGAACCTGGACTTTGCAGTCTTCAGACTCCTGTACCTTCTACCTGAAGGTAGCGGGGAGATGAGTGTGTGGCCAGGATGGTGTGGGTCTTTGATGATGCTGCCAGCCTTTTTGAGGCAGCGACTGTGAAAGATCCCCTCGATGGAAGGGAGGTCAGAGCCGATGATGGACTGGGCAGTGTTTACTACTTTTTGTAGTCTTTTCCGCTCCAGGGCGCTCAAGTTGCCGAAACAAGCCACGATGCAACCGGTCAGCATGCTGTGCACCTGTAGAAGTTGGAGAGAGATGAAATGCACCTTTTGAGGTGACGGGGAAAGATTTAATAGGAACCAGAGGGGCAACTTTTTTTTTTTACACAAAGGGCGGTAGGTATATTGAAAGCTGCTGGAGGGGGTAGCTGAGGCATGTACTATCACAATGTTTAAGAAACAATTGGAATGGTATATGGGTAGGAACGTTTTGGAGGTTTATGCAGGCAGGTGGGACCGATGGGCCTATGTCCACGCTGTATGATATTCTCTGACTCTGTGGGGTGAAGACACAGAATTGAAGACCACAAACATACACCAGTGCTGCGGTAATGATGAAGGAATCCACTGCCTCATTCAGAACTCACCTGCCCCTGGCATGGTTGGCATGGAGAGGAGATGGTTGCCCACCTCTTTGCAGAGTGTGGATTTGCGGAGTGTAGAGAAGGATGCAAATGTCCTTGTTATGGTTCATCCTGAGCAGCTGAGAAGACATTGGTTTACGGGCTGCTCCCAGCGACACACTCGGAGATGGATGACAACAGCTGCTAAAAGACCGTCAACTCGGTCAAAGACGCGTTTTGGTCTGCTCAAAATGTGTTAGTCCCCCAGCACAGTGAGATGTCTGTTTCACTACTCAGGATGACACTAGTAATGTAGGCACACACTAAGAATGCTTTAAAGATTGTGAAAAGATTTTGTTTGCATGTACAGCCATACACAGGTACAAAAAGTTCTTGCAAAGAGAACGAAACAGTGTGCAGCATGTAGTTTTACAGTATTGCTGTTACACGGGGAAAAAGTCCAATCTCCGCAGTGAGGTTGGAATATTGGGACCACGCACCCTAGCGTATGGAAGGACCATTCAGAAGCCTGATAACAGGGGAAGAAGTTGTTGGTGGTTTACGCTTTCCAGCTTCTGTATTTTCTGTCTGATGGGAGTGCAGAGGGGAGGGAATAAAGTTTCTTTTGGAACAAAAATGCGTAGAAGGGACAAATCTTGTCTTTAACTTCCAGCATGTTGCTGTATCTTGTAATACAATACTTATATTTCACTCAAAACGCTGATAGTAAAGAAGATAATTGGGACACAGCTACCAGCCTTGGAGGGCATCTACAATACACAGTGCCTCAGGAAGGCCATCAGCATTCACAAAGACTCCTCACACCCTTGCAATAGTCTGTTCGAACTTCTACCTTCCAGCAGTCGTTACAAGGCCTTCTACGCCCGCACCTCCAGACTTAGGAACAGCTTCATCCCCAGACCTATAGCTGCTCTGAACCGGCCCTGCTGAGTGCCTCCCCCCCTCCATGAACTGTCTCCCTCGGATGGTCACGTTGCACATCGATTCTGTTAAATTCTGTAAGGTGTCCTTGAGACTTTTGAAAGGCGCCCACAAATAAAATGTATTATTATTATTATTAACCCCTGTTCCCTAAAGAATGAGAACACCTCAAATGTCCTGATATGGAACACCTCATCTCAGGCACAGATGTGGCGAAGAGGGAGGATTTCGGAGTACGGGATAGAGTCATTGCAGGATGTAGGGTGGGAAGAAGTGCACCACTGCCCAGTCCATCACTGGCTTTGACCTCCCCACCATCGAAGGGATCTATCGTAGTCGCTGCCTCAAAAAGGCAGCCAAAATCATCAAAGACCCACACCATCCTGGCCACACACGTATATCACCATTGTAATCGGGAAGAAGGTACAGGAACCTGAAAACTGTAACGCACAGGTTCAGGAACAGCTACTTCCCTACAGCCATCAGGCTATTAACCACAACAAATAAGCTCTGAGCTCTGAACTGCAAAAGACCATATTATTATTGCCTTATATCTGTTATTTATTGAACTTTTTATTTTCTCTTCCCCTGTTATGTACTATGTACATATTCACATTCTGTTGTGCTGCAGCAAGTAAGAATTTCATTGACATATGACAATAAAACACTCTTGACTCCCTTGAGTCTGGGAGGAAGGAAGGAGTATGGAGGATGAGAGGATGCAAGGGTTATTTGAAGTTAGAGAAATCAATATAAAAATATTTTTTATTCTCTCTCATTTATTATATTGTTTACAGTGTACTATGTTTACATGTGTAGGAAGGAACTGCAGATGCTGGTTTAAATTATAGACACAAAAATCTGCAGTAACTCAAATATGACACACTCCTGCCGAGTACTATGTTTACATATTCTGTCGTGTTGCTGCAAATAAGAACTTCATTGTTTTATCAGGGACATATGACAATAAAACACTGTTGATAGTCCTAGTGAATCTGGGTGCAGGATGGCTACTGGTGTTCTGCATGGGTGCAGTTGTAAATGTAGCGGAGGTACAGTTCGGGGATAGGGCAAGTGTACGCCTGCAATACGGATTGTTCAGCGTACCCTACAAAGTGGCAGACACAGCTGGGGCCCACGGCTATGACTTGGAGGAAGTGGAGTAGTCGAAATTGTTCAGTTGTTTCAGACAGTCTGAAGGTTCTCCACCCAAAATGTCACCTATATTTTGCAGAGATGCTGCCTGATCCGCCGAGTTCCTGCAGCACCTACACCTCCCCCTGAACACACCTGATCGTCTCACCAAAGGTTGCCTTTTAGGCTGACGTCAGTGCGGGCGGGGCACGTTACGTCAGTGAGGGGCGGGATACGTGACGTCACTGAGGGGCGGGGTACGTGACGTCACTGAGGGGCGGGGTACGTGACGTCAGTTCGGGCGGGACACGTGACGCCCAACGCCATCGTGGCGGGGCGGGGTCATGCGGCTGCGTGCTGACGTACATCCGTGCGTGTCCCCATAAGCGGCGCAGGCGCGGTGGGCTCTCTCTCTCTGTCTCCTCGCCGCCGCCGCCATGGGTCGCATGCACGCTCCCGGGTAGGGCCCGTAATCCCCGCACGCTGCACCCCCGGTACATCCACACCCACTCACCCACACCGCCGCCGCCGCCGCCATGGGTCGCGGGATCACCATCACCAGCCCCAGCCCCTCCTGCGCTCCGATGCCCTGGGTCGGCCGGCGATGCAGCTGCCGCCCCACGCTGCCGCCATGTTGGGGCCTGGAGCCTGGGCCGCCCACACACGGGAGCCCGGGGCTCCACCTCGCCCGCGGCCCGGCCCATCTCGCCGTGTCCCCGCGCCCTTTCTCCCGTTGCCGCCGCCGCCGTGCCCGCACTGACCGTGTGTGTGTTTCCGCAGCAAGGGCCTGTCGCAGTCAGCTCTGCCCTACAGACGCAGCGTGCCCACGGTGAGTGTTTCCGCCCGCCCGCTCGCCGCCTTTCTCTCCTTCTCGCACTTACACTGAATCACATTTACGATCACCCCCCAGATGCACAGGGCAGACAGTCTAGTTGCAGCAGCACAGCACGCTGCCGTTGTAGATCAGACCATGTGGAATATTCAGTCATTCTGACCTCGTTACATTTGAATTTAACCTAAGATAATAAATTAGAAAAGGTGCAGGCGAGATAGGCCGGGATAATAGAAAATAGACAATAGGTGCAGGTGCAGGAGTAGGCCATTCAATATGATCATGGCTGACCATCCCCAATCAGTGCCCTGTTCCTGCCTTCTCCCCATATTCCCTGACTCCGCTATTTTTAAGAGCCCTATCGAGCTCTCTTGAAAGCATCCAGAGAACCTGCCTCCACCGCCCTCTGAGGCAGAGAATTCCACAGACTCAACACTCTGTGAGAAAAAGTGTTTCCTCGTCTCCGTTCTAAATGGCTTGCTCCTTATTCTTAAACTGTGCCTCCTGGTTCTGGAATCCTCCCAACATCGGGATCATGTTTCCTGCCTCTAGCGTGTCCAAACCCTTAACAATCTTATATGTTTCAATAAGATCCCCTCCATTCTTCTAAACTACAGAGTGTACAAGCCTAGCTGCTTCATTCTCTCAGCATATGACATTCCCACCATCACGGGAATGAACCTTGTAAACCTACGCTGCACTCCCTCAATAGCAAGAATGACCTTCCTCAAATTGGGACCAAAATTGTACACAATACTGCAGGTGTGGTCTCACTAGGGCTCTGTACAACTGCAGAAGGACCTCTTTGCTCCTTTAATAGATTCCTCTTGTTATAAAGGCCAACATGCCATTAGCTATCTGCCTGCTGTACCTGCATGCTTACTTTCATAGACTGATGTACAAGGATACCCAGATCCCGTTGTACTTCCCCATTTCCCAACTTGATGCCATTTAGAGAGTAATCTGCATTCCTGTTTTTGCTACCAAAGTGGATAACCTCACATTTGTCCGCATTAAACTTCATCTGCCATGTATCTGCCCACTCCCCCAACCTGTCCAAGTCACCCTGCACTCTCACAGCATCCTTCTCACAGTTCACACTGCCACCCAGCTTTGTGTCATCTGCAAATTTGCTAATGTTACTTTGAATCCCTTCATCCAAATCATTGATGTATATTGTAAATAGCTGCGGTCCCAGCACCGAGCCTTGCGGTACCCCACCAGTCACTGCCTGCAATTCTGAAAAGGACCCGTTAATCCCTACTCTTTGTTTCCTGTCTGCCAACCACTTCTCTATCCATGTCAGCACTCTACCCCCAATACCATGTGCCCTAATTTTGCCGACTAATCTCCCATGTGGGACCTTATAAAATGTTTTCTGAAAGTCCAGGTAAGTCCAGTTCACTCCTAGGAATGAACTGATCCTGCACCTTCTGCATCCACTGGCTCTCCCATGCCCATTTTCCTAGTTACATCTTCAAAAAATTTCAGAAGATTAGTCAAGCATGATTTCCTCTTCGTAAATCCATGCCGACTCAGACCGATCCTGTTACTGCTATCCAATTGTTCAGCTATCTCATCTTTTATAATTGACTAACATCTTCCCCACCACTGGTCTATAATTCCCTGTTTTCTCTCTCCCGCCTTTCTTAAAAAGTGGGATAACATTAGCTACCCTCCAATCCACAGGAACTGATCCTGAGTCTATAGAACATTGGAAAATTATCACAA
The DNA here is from genome assembly GCF_028641065.1 of Leucoraja erinaceus. NCBI lineage: Eukaryota > Metazoa > Chordata > Chondrichthyes > Rajiformes > Rajidae > Leucoraja > Leucoraja erinaceus. Next base: position 37,604,857 of record NC_073394.1, read on the forward strand.
ATGCATCCACAATTTCTAGAGCCACTTCCTTAAGTACCCTGGGATGCAGACCATCGGTCCCTCGGGATTTATCAGCCTTCAGTACCATCAGTCTATCCAACACCATTTCCTGCCTGATGTGGATTTCATTCAGTTCCTCCGTCACCCCAGATCCTCTGGCCACTACTATATCAGGAAGATTGTTTGTGTCCTCCTTAGTGAAGACAGATTAAAAGTACCTGTTCAACTCGTGTGCCTTTTCCTTGTTCCCCATAAGAAATTCACCTTTTTCGGTTTTCAAGGGTCCAACTTTGGTCTTAACTAATTTTTTTTCTCTTCACATAGCTAAATAAGCTTTTACTATCCTGCTTTATATTCTTGGCTAGCTTACCTTCGTACTTCATCTTTTCTCCCCGTTTTGTCTTTTTGGTTATCTTCTGTTCTTTAAACATTACCCAATCCCCCCGTTTCCCGCTCATCTTTGCTACTTGTACTTCTTTGCTTTAATTTTTATACTGTCCCTGACGTCCCTTGTCAGCCATGGTCGTCCCTTTCTCCCCTTGGAATCTTTCTCACTCCTAGGAATGAACTGATCCTGCACCTTCTGTATTACTCTTAGAAATACCTGCCATTTTTGTTCCACTGTTATCCCTGCTAGTGTGTCTTTCCAGTCAACTTTGGCCAGCTCCTCTCTCATGGCCCCACACTCCCCTTTATTCAACTGCAAACACTGATACCCCCGATCTACCCTTCTCCCTCTCCAATTGTAGATTAAACCTGACCATGTTATGGTCACTGCCTCCTAATGGCTCATTAACCTCGAGGTCCTTTATCATGTTGCCTCGGCGAGTAAGTTGAGGTGAGTAAGATCGTGAGGAGCATTTAGTTTACAGATGCAACGTGGAAACGGGTCCCTTTGCCCACTATGTCCACGCCAACCAGCTACCACTAGGAGTAGCTTATGGAAGACAATTAACCTACAAACCTGCGCGTGTGGAATGTGAGAGGAAACTGGAGCACCTGGAGGAAACACTGTATCTAGCAGACAAAGGGTGGGCTCTTGCTCCTGATTATATTCCCCCTTTGGGAGTCTTTTCGTGTTGAAAACATGCTGGAATCTGATACAACCAGGGAGTGTAGTCAAAAAACTAGTCAATCAGGGATAAATCAGTTAATGTTTTGGGTCACATCCCTTTCTCAGAAGAATGGGTGCCCCCAGCTCTGTTCTGAACACTAACCTCACCGTCTATCCCTTAGTGCCGTGGTAAAGATGTTATAAATCGATATATGTGCCTGCAGTACTGCAGGTAATTGGTCAGGTATCTGTTATTGTCGGAACTCTATTACAGTTATATTCCCCACCCACGGTGTTCCATATGAATGACATGAATGTCTTAACACAGTGCTGGAGTAACTCAGCGGCTCAGGCAGCATCATGGAAGACATGGATAGGCAATGTTTTTGGTCTTCAGTCTAAAGAAGTGTCCTGACCAGAAGCATCACTGCCCATTCTCATCCACAGATGCTGCTTGACCTGCTAAGTTACTTCAGCAAGTTGCCTGTGTTCATACGATGCCTTAAACTGGTTGGTCTGTCACATTAGTGACTTTTTTGTGATTTTGTTCACAGTGGCTAAAACTCACATCGGATGATGTGAAAGAACAGATTTACAAGCTAGCAAAAAAAGGATTGACCCCATCTCAGATTGGTGAGTGCCTTTTTCAAAACTTGAGTTACAACACTGTGCCTGCCCGCCGCAGGATGTTGTCATTTATTGAGATGGCAGATTTGGCTTGAAAGGGCACGCAGTTTAGGACTTTTTTTCAGTTTCAAAAACGAGAGGTGGTCTTAATGAGGTTTAACTTTAAGGTGAGAGTGGCAAATTTTAATATAGATGTATGAAGGGCATGTTTATTTTGCATAGAATGGTGAGTGACTGGCACGTGGAGTGGGTGGTGGAGGCAAGTACGATATTGGCATTTAAGAGGATTTTGGATAGGCACATAGATATGGAGGAATGTGGATCATCTGCAGACAGATGATTTTATCTTGGCATCATGTGCTCCACTGTTCTATATTCTGAGCGTACAAAATGCTTGCAGTAAAAGTAGATCTGTGTGAAGTTATGCATTTTGATTTAAAACCTGAGAGCAGTATTTAATGTTTAAGAAAGAACTGCAGATGCTGGAACAATCAAAGGTAGTCAAAAAATGCTGGAGAAACTCAGCGGGTGAGGCAGCATCTATGGAGAGTGGAATAGACGATGTTTCACCTATTCCTTCTCTCCATAGATGCTGCCTCACCTGCTGAGTTTCTCCAACATTTTTGGTGTACCTAGCACTATTTTACTGCTGTTTAAAGGAATTGTGAAGTGCTGATGTAAGCACATCTGGCTTGCTTGCATACCGGCAGCAAACACGCAGTCTGTGCTCACTGTGATGACTGTTTCCAACCATTCGCAGTTTCCCCCAGAAAGGACGAGTCCACGTGTTGGTTTGACCTTCCTTGGATGTCTGAGTGAGCATGGAAATACATTTCCCTGGGAAGATGAGCAGCATTTTTTCCCTATGAGACAATACAAGCTCTCAACGCAATCCCATTTTGCCCCTGGTGTGTATTGTTAACCTGCTTTCTCAGGCATGATATTCTTCCGATTCTGGCCGGGGGAGTGTTATAAATGGCGGGAGCGGGTGGAGATTAGTGGTGCGGATTAGGTGTGAGGTTACGGTGTGAGATGAAGTTTAATGAGGTAGGAGGTTTATTTGAGGGGCGAGGTTTAGTGAGTTACTGTTTAGTCTAGGTGCGGTGAAGGTATGAGAGATAGATAGAGCTGAAGGGATATGGGGAGAAGGCAGGAATGGGATACTGATTGTGGATGATCAGTCATGATCACAGTGAATGGCGGTGTGGCTCGAAGGGCTGAATGGCATACTCCTGCACCTATTGTCTATTTCATGAAATATATATCTTTTGGGGGCTATTTTACTGCTTATGTGTTAGAAATATTAGAAACGTAGAAATTAGGTGCAGGAGTAGGCCATTCGGCCCTTCGAGCCTGCACCGCCATTCAATATGATCATGGCTGATCATCCAACTCAGTATCCCGTACCTGCCTTCTCTCCTTACCCCCTGATCCCCTTAGCCACAAGGGCCACATCTAACTCCCTCTTAAATATAGCCAATGAACTGTGTGGCCTCAACTACCCTCTGTGGCAGAGAATTCCAGAGATTCACCACTCTCTGTGTGAAAAAAGTTCTTCTCATCTCGGTTTTAAAGGATTTCCCCCTTATCCTTAAGCTGTGACCCCTTGTCCTGGACTTCCCTAACATCGGGAACAATCTTCCTGCATCTAGCCTGTCCAACCCCTTAAGAATTTTGTAAGTTTCTATAAGATCACCTCTCAATCTTCTAAATTCTAGAGAGTATAAACCAAGTCTGTCCAGTCTTTCTTCATAAGACAGTCCTGACATCCCAGGAATCAGTCTGGTGAACCGTCTCTGCACTCCCTCTATGGCAATAATGTCCTTCCTCAGATTTGGAGACCAAAACTGTACGCAACACTCCAGGTGTGGTCTCACCAAGATTCTGTACAACTGCAGTAGAACCTCTCTGCTCCTATACTCAAATCCTTTTGCAATGAAAGCTAACATACCATTCGCTTTCTTTACTGCCTGCTGCACCTGCATGCCTACCTTCAATGACTGGTGTACCATGACACCCAGGTCTCGCTGCATCTCCCCCTTTCCCAATCGGCCACCATTCTAAGCTTCTGTTATGTAAACTATCAGCAGAAAGCTTGAGAATCATTTTCAATTAATTGAGAATCATTTTCAATTAATTGAAAATGCAGGAGCTTCAAGGAGTGTTGCACCTGCCGGGGGCCTAGGCAGCCTCCTGGATCCCTGGCCAATATTTCATACTCTTTTTCTGGAGGCGAATATCATGCTTGTTTCTTTGGTGCACCCGACAGCCCTGTCCTAGTTCTCCCACCGCCCACATATATGAGCAGTAATTTAGCAGCCAATAAACCCATCGGTCGCAACAACATTGAGACGTGGATGAGGCCGCAAAGACTCTGGAAGCTGCAGGGAGAGCATGCTAACTCGATCCAGGCCACACCAGCGTTTGGGTTGTGCAGATTTTTGAACCTAGGAGGTAGCTGTACTACATGTAGTTCCTCTGTGCTGCTCCTGAGGAACCTAATTACATGTCCTGTGTTTTTGGTATTGATATTAGATCGTCAGCCACATGAGCAGAATTAGGCCATTCAGCTCATTGTGTCAACTTTGCCATTCAATCATGGCTCGTCTTTTTATCCCTCTCCCCCACTCAACTCCATTCTCCTGCCATCTCCCTGTGCACTTTGATGCCCGCAATCAACAGCCTATCCATCGCTGCTTTAAAAATACCCAATGCATTGGCCTCCACAGCCGTCTGTGTCATTGAATTCCACAGAGTCACCATCCCTCTGGCAAAAAAAAAATCCCTCTTCGTCTCCCTTCTAAAGGTACGTCCTTTTATTGTGAAGCTGTTAGTGTGCCTGGCTGGGAAGGGCATTGAGTTTAAGATCGGGTGAAGACGTGTTAAAAGTGTTGCATTAATATTTTTCCAGGTGTGATCCTGAGGGATTCCCATGGTGTTGCCCAGGTGCGTTTTGTCACCGGGAACAAAATCCTCCGTATTCTGAAATCCAAGGGCCTGGCTCCTGACCTTCCAGAGGATCTGTACCACCTGATCAAGACCGCTGTGGCTGTCCGCAAACATTTGGAGAGGAACAGGAAGGTGATGATCTGGCACTGCTGGTCTCAAAGTCATTTGACGTTTAATGATTATTTTTTGAAGTTGCTGCTTCCATGATCTGATATTAGCTTTATTGAACAATTATAGGGTCCCGAGTTTTGGTCTTAAGTCAACCCAATACATGTGTATGTTGACACCCCCAATAGTGGTTGTATTAAATGAAAGTCAACCAGTGTAAGATGTAGCTTTTTTGTTTTTAACGTTTTTAATTAAGTTCCAAAGTGCGATCAGTCATAAATTTCTCTAATTTGTAGTTCATGTTATTTATTTAATTTCCAAAATTGTAATTATATGTAAATTAAAAAACAAAACAAAACGAATATAATCTACAAAATTAAAATTCAAACCTCCCGACCAAAAAATCTCTCAGGCCAAAAAAACGTCCAGTGCTCAGTGTTCCTGAGCATCGAGTGGTTTGGCCTGACTGTAGGGAGATTTGAGTTTTAATGTTGTAGATTATACTTGCTTTGTTTTTGTTGATTAGAAATTGAGTTTAGAGTTGCACAGCAGCTGCAGAGGTTGGCTCACGATGATGAACGTTTTATCCACCATTCGCAGTTTCCTCCAGAAAGGAGGTCTTCTCCTTTGTGTTGGCAAATCCTTCCTTGGATGTCTGAGTGAGCTACATGATTGGCCACTGTGCAAGTTCTTGCTCGATACGATCGAACTTTATTCATCCGCAGAGGTTAATTGTGTTCCCTATGGTGACTGATGAACAATTGCTTCTGCTCAAGCATTAGGCTCAAAACAGTGAACGGCAAGTGCTTGATTAACTTAGCAGGTCAGGCAGCATCTGTGGAGGATGTAAATCAGTCTGAAGAGGGGTCCTGACCAGAGCCATTAACCTCCACAGATATTGCCAGATCCGCTGAGTTTTTCCGACACTTTGTATTCTAAGCAAGATTCCAGCATCTGCAGTTCCTTGTGTCTGCGTCGCTCTGAACTATGTTTTTGTTGCAGGATAAAGATGCCAAGTTCCGTTTGATTCTTATAGAGAGCAGAATCCACAGGCTGGCTCGTTACTACAAGTCCAAAAGGGTGCTGCCACCCAACTGGAAGTAGTGAGTATCCAACCCCTCTGTCTTGCTGCCAGATCTGCTGCATTGAGTACCGGAGCTCGATGTGTAAAGGGGTGGATTAGCTCACAGTGATGACGGTTTTGTCCAACCATTCGCAGTTTCTACCAGAAAGGGTTTCCTTGCATGATGGCAGCTCCTTCCTTGGATGTCTGAGTGAGCTAATACCTTTTGTGCTGCCATTTGTGTTGCTGGGCTTGTGAATTTGGTTTAACTGAGATTCTGGGGGTGCAGTAATTGCTTCCATTTTGTTGTGTCCATGGGTCGGTGTGGTTTATCATTTGCAGGGCTCAGTAACCTGGGACTGAGAATCTTCAGTTAAATAGCTCAGTTCCTGTGGGATTTTGGGTGAGTGAGTGGACCATCATACAAACCTGAGCCCCTTCCTTCATGAGACCCCAGTCTTGCCTTTTTGACCTCATGCCCAACTCCTTTACAAGTTTGTATTTGTGACAGAATTTCTTGGTTTAGGTTTATTATTGTCATGTGTACTGAGGTACAGTGAAAAGCATTGTTTTGCATGCTATCCAAACAGATCTGATACCACTGTACATGAATACAATCAACACAGACTCTAATGTAATAAGTAGTGACTGGGAAGATACAGAGTGCAGAATATAGTGCTCAGCATTGTAGCACACAGATTTCATAGGCAGAGTCCAAAGATTCAATGGTTTCTTTATTACTGTGTGCCAAGGTATAGTAAGGTTATTTTTTTGATTGGACAAAGTCTAGTGTCTGCGATGGGGTAGAGGTGAATCGGACAGCACCCTAGCTCATAGACGTACTGATAGCAGAGGGGAAGAAGCTATTCCTGAGTTTCATGGAAGTTGCAGTGGTTTCAAAAGGTCTCCATTCCGTGGCTGGGCAGTGAGTATTAGTTCCTGGAGAATTTTGGGTGAGCTGTTGTCCATGAGACAAGCCTTAGATCAGGGATGTTAATCCGTTCCTTCGTCAGTTCATTCTTGCTATATTTCTGCTCAAAATCCTTTACAAGTGTATTAGGGATAAATCTTTTAATTCTCCATTGCTTTTGATGCAAATATGTAATATTTTTCCTTTCTCTCTGCAGCGAATCCTCCACCGCTTCAGCACTGGTAGCCTAAGGAGTTTCTTCATTTGCTCGTCGAATCTTGTAACAAAAATAAAGATTCAATCATGTTTACCCGTCTGTCTTGAGTTTTGACTAAAATGAAGGTGCTTTGGGATTATATACTGGTAATATAATCTCGGGGTTTGCTACAAGTTCATAACTCATAGAATCAGAATTAGCCATTCAGGCGATCGAGTTTACCTCGCCATTCAATCATGGCTGATCTATCTTTCCCTCTGATCCCCATTCTCCTGCCTTCTCCCCATAAACTTCTGACACTCTTGCCAATCAAGTATCTGTCAATCTCTGAATACTCAATTATTCGGCCTCCGCAGCCGTCTGTGGCAATGAATTCCACAGATTCACCTCCCTCTGACTAAAGAAATTCCTCATCTTTCTAAAGGTTTGTATTCTGAAGATGCGCCCTCTGGTCCTAGGTTCTCCCACTAGTGGAAACATCCACTCTAAATCGAGTCCTTTTCACTATTCAGTGAGTTTTAATTTAGGTTCCCTCTCCTGAATTACAGCAAAAAACAGGCCCAGAGCCGTCATAATGTTCATCATATGTTAACCCAATCCTTCCTGGGATTGTTCTTGTAGACTTCCTCTGGACCCTTTTCAATACCAGCATATTCTCAGTTATGGGGCCCAGAACAGCTTGCAATTCTCCAAATGTGGTCTGACCAGTGCCTTATTGAGCCTCAGCATAACATCCCTGTTTCGATACTCTCTCCATTTAGAAAATAGTCTACGCAGGAAAATATTTTCTTACCAACAAAATGCATGCCTCCACACTTTGCTATGCTGCATCTGCCACTTCTTAACACACTCCCAACCTTTCCAAGTCCTTCTGCATAGACCCTGCTTTCTCTACACTACCTGCCCCTCCCTACAATTCTCATCCAAATCATTGATGTATACTGAAGATTAGTAGTCCCCGCATCAACTCCTGCGGAACTCTGCTAGTCAGTGGCAGCCAAAAAAAATGCCCCCTTTATTGCTGCTCTTTGCCTTCTGCTATTCAACCAACCTGCTGTCCATGCTGGTATCTTCCCTTTAATACCATGGGCTCTCAACCTTGGCAGACTGACATGTGGCACCTTATTAAACGCCTGAAAATACAGGTAACATCCACTTACTCTGTCTCCTGCTATTGACTTCCTTAAAGAATTAAGAGTCATAGTGATACAGCGTGGAAACAGGTCCTTTGACCCAACTTGCCCACACCCGCCAACATGTGTCAGCTACATTAGTCCTACCTGCCCGTACTTGGTCAGCTACACTAGTCCTACCTGCCTGTGCTTAGTCCATCAAAACCTCATCCTTATAAAACTTGTAGGTGCCAAGTAGACATGGACTGCAGATGTTTGTTTACAAAGAAACAGCACTGGAATAGGCCCTTCGGCCCATAATGTGTGTGCTACATATACCACAATTCCCTGCACTTCCATGCAACGATCCTCTAGCAGAGCAAGATAGACCACTCCTTCTAAATGCAAAGGGCTGCCGTGTAGTACGCAACGGAGCGGAACGTGGGCCTTTATTTCATCCATTTCAGTAACCCGGCCCACAGTAATCAAAGTTGCGGGGGAACAGTTTGTGTTAATAAATTATAATTCTGAGAATGAGAAGATTTTTACCAAAGAACTTTTATTTTTACCAGGATGTTTCTGTAACCGGCTTCCGTCTCCGCACTACTCTCTGCGTAAAGAAGTTCCCCCTCATATTACCCCTAAACTTCTTTCCCTTAATTCTGAAGTCATGTCCTCTTGTTTGAATCTTCCCCAGTTTGTGTTAATAAATTATAATTCTGAGAATGAGAAGATTTTTACCAAAGAACTTTTATTTTTACAAGGATGTTTCTGTAACCGGCTTCCGTCTCCGCACTAGTTATCTTTGCTCCGCTATGAGATCTTTGGTGCGGAGACGGAAGCCGGTTACGGAAATGGGGCCGAAAATTACCCATGAATCGGCTCATGGCCGTACTACGCCTTTTTCGTCGAGTGTTCTATCTTGCTCGCTATAGGATCTTTGCTTCCATGTGTCTATCTAAAGGTCCCTGCCACTAATGAGACACCACTGTCACTATCGTATTTGCCTCCACCACCGCCGGCAGCGTGTGTCCCAGGTCCACACTACTGGTGTTAAAAAATTTGAAAACATGCCCCACATATCCATTAAACTTTGCCTGTCTCACCTTACAGCTATGCCCTCTAGTGGTGATTCTTCAGTAATTTTCTACTTTTATGTCCCGATACTTTGATGCCGGTAGATGGAAAATCAGTAATTCTATACTATTTCTTCTTTTTCTATCTATGTTAATAAACATAATCCTGATAAATAAAGAGGAATAAAGTGTTATATTGTTCGTTTTTTCCCGATGTTCGATACCTACCCCTGGAAAACCCCATGTCCCGCTGGTTACATGTAAAAATTCCAGTTGACATATTTATTTGATGGGGGATCTATTTTTCAAGAAAATACTCTTAAACGCTAGGTATTAATCACTTAAATCTTTTTCACCCTTCAAAAATATGCCTCTTTTTTTGAGAAAATTTAAAATTAGTTGGACATTTCCACTCTGGGAGAAAGGTTTGCTGCCTGTCCTTTTGTGTCAATTCTCAAGTGTACTGAGATTACTCCAGCATTTTTGTATTTTTTTTGTAAACCTTGTATCCAGTATCGCTGGAGGACATTATTAGGTGACCTTTTAGTTCAGGACCTTTCGCTGCAATTCTTGATAGTCTTGCAGGTAGATGCCCAGCACTTGGTTGAAGATGGGTGTTAAGAAACCCGGGGGTACAGGTGGCATCTGTGGAGGGAATGGACAGACAATGTTTCGGGTCAGGACCCTTCTTCAGACTGATCTATTTTGCTCAAGATTCTGCAGTTCCTTGTGTTTCCAAATTAACATATAGTGGAAATACAAAACAAATGTACATGAGATTACCACTGATGTATCCTGATTGAATTAATTCAGATAATGACACCTATAAGGTAACGCTGTTGTGAGGAAGAACACAACAGTGTCCTGATGTAGGGTTTCAAACCAAAACGTTACTTGCCCATTCCCTCCACGGATGCTGCGTGACCTGTTGAGTTCCTCCAGCACTTTGTATTTTGACTACAGCTTCTCTTTGTCTGCAGTTATGAGTTAAGCCACAGGGTGGTGCTATGCTTCAAAGGTCATTTTTTGCTCTTGATCTTTTTAGAGATATCGCGTGGAAACAGGCCCTTCAGTCCCCGGAGTCCACACCGAACATTAATCACCCATTTACACTAGTTCTATGCTATCCCACTTTCTCATCCACTCCCTGCACACTAGGGACAATTACTGAGGCTGATTAACCTACAATCCCGCACGTCTTTGGGATGTGGGACCCATCCGGGGGAAACCCACGGGGAGAACGTGCAAACTCCACACAGACGGCACCCAAAGTCAGGATAGGAGCAGAGTCAGTGGGTCTCTGGAGATGTGAGGTAGCAGCACTACCTGCTGCACCGCTGTGAATTTCTTCCATTCTGTATTCATTACAACCTATTTATTCATTCAGTAGATGGAGATGCAGCTGGCAACTGCTGCATTCATTGCCAATTGTCAATTGCTTTGAATTACTGCAATCTTTATAAAGAAAGTACTGTAGTATAAAATGAACTGTAACCGGTCCACCAAGTCCTGCTGGACCTCCCAGTTGTTAACCACCTTACGTCCCTTTCCATATCGACCTTTCTGTCCTGGGCCCCCTCCATTGCCAGATTGAGACCACATGCAAACTGGAGGAACAGCACCTCATATATTCTGTTTGGGTACCTTACAAATACAACCCAACATTGAACATTGAAGATAGACACAAAAACCAGGAGTTACTCAGCGGGACAGGCAGCATCTCTGGAGAGAAGGAATGGGTGACTTTTCAGGTCGAGACCCTTCTTCAGACCTTGAATTCTCCACTTTCAAGTAAACTTCCCGACCACACCCCCCCCCTCCCCCCAACCCCACCCCGAATCGCATCATTTTCCCCACCATCCCACACCCCTCGCATCTCCCCCTTTTCCCAAAGTTTCCTTGAGTAAAAGTTACGCTTGAAGTGGAACAAATCTTTGCAGGTAATTCCCACAATGTCAAAGTGCAGAGACAACTTTTGAGAATATTGCCAGGACTCGAATGCCTGAAGTACAGGGAAAGGTCTCCTTGATGTGTAGCTTTAAGGTGAGAAAGGCAAAGTTTAAAGGAGATGTGAGGGACAGAGGGTGGTGGGTGATTGGAACGTGCTGCCAGGGGTGGTGGTGGAGGCAGATACGATAGTGGCGTTTAAGAGTCTTTTAGATAGCTCATGGATATGCAGGGAATGGAGGGATATACAGTACCATATGATACAATAGAACATTATTTATCCCAGGAGGGGAATTGATCCGCCAACAGTCAAAGAACATAAAATACATGAGACATGAAATTAAAGTGACGAGTGGAAAGGATTGGGGAGGCAGGGTGGAACACAGGCCGATAGAGGGGATTAGTTTGTAAAAACAAGGAAGTTTACATAAAAGCACACAAAGAGCTGGAGGACTCAACGGGTCAGGCAGCATCTGTTCAGGGTTTGGATAACGGTGACATTTTGGGCCGGGACCCTTGTTCAGGCTGTAAACTCGTGCTGGTATAAGAATAGGAAGGAAAGTTGTAATCAATCTGGTTCAGGTACCACACAGCGTATCATAATCACATGAATGTGTTTTGTGACATGATACAGTACTTAGTAATGTTATTATTAACTAGATCAAGTGGGGCCCGTTGGGTCCCGTCCCCTCAACGTGCGGTTGCGCGGTGTGGGAGGGGGCGGCCTGCGGCGTCACACACACACTGACCTCCTCCCCCCCACACACACACGCACACACTTAGCCACCAAACGCACATACACTGACCATCCCCCTTGATATTATATTCATATTATTCATTCGCCCCGTTCCCCCAATCCCCCGCCCTATCCACACGCGTAACCCCCAACTGCGCAGGCGTGGCTAGCGAGGGAGGGGGTGGAGATTGAGGGGTGGGGGCGCGCGTAGCGTCACAGAGGAGGGCTGGTTCCCGAACGCAACACTCCTCCACTCACCCATAGGTCCAAATACTCACCACTCCCCAGAGAGGGAGTGTGATGGGGAGGGGATAGAGAGGGAGGGGGTAGGGGCAGCAGAGCACCCACCCAGATCGTATAGCAGCAGCCTCCCCACCAGGCGTCGGGCAGTGAACCCGAGCGAGGCTGCGGGCGGGCGGGCGGACGTCTGTCGACGCGAGGCGGTGGGCGGGCGGTCGTCGTGCCGGGCCTCCCCACCAAGCGCCGGGTCTGAGCCATTGTGACGTCATCAGCCAAAGCCGCTTGGTTTTATTTTCAAAGTTATTTCAAATTCTTGAACATTTTGATTCATAACTCAAGAAATAATGCATGAAATTTTCAGATAAGGTGATTTTTAACTTCACGGCATAAATCTCTATCGGAATATGTAAACATGTCACCGTCAGTGCATACTTTTTTCGAGAAGATGTGAATCACACACAAACACGCACACACATCAAGATCCGAGTTTTATAGTTATACAGGACCTCAACGCGCATTTGGGGGGGGGGGAGGCCTGCGGCGTCACACACACTAACCCCCCCCCCCCTTGATATATTATTAATTCACTCCTTTTACCCCATCCTCCACCCTATCCACTCATGCATAGCCCCCAACTTTACAGGCACGGCTAGAGATGGAGAGAGAGAAAGGGCAGAGAAAGAGTGGCAGAGAGAGAGAGAGTGGGCAGAGAGGGGGCAGGGAGAGAGAGAGAGAGGGCAGAGAGAGAGAGAGGGCAGAGACAGGGAGAGGGCTGTGGTGTCACACACACTAACCACCCCCTCTTGATATTATATTAATATTATTCATTTGCTCCTTTTACCCCATTCTCCGCCCTATCCACTCATGCATAGCCCCCCGACTGCGCAGGCGGAAGATGGGCTGAAGGGCCTGTTTCCATGCTGTGTCACTATGACTTTATGACAGTTTTTTTTGATAACTCTAACAACTATGAATAAAATGTATGGGCTTCATTAATGGTGGCACTGAAGTCTGAAGATGTGGAAGGAGATTGATTAAAATAGCAATAACTGGAGGAAGTAATTAAGTATTAGTTTATGAGAATTGTGTGGACATGCATGACATTTAATATGTCATATTGTGGTTGGCTGGTGCTTAACAGAAATGCTTGCAGCAAGATTATATCTCGGCAAATTAAATGCCTGAATATTTCCCAGCCTAGCTGTCTCCTGTGCAAATAAAGAATTTTAGCAGGACGCCTTTGTTCGATTATTTGTATCTTGCCAAGCAGAGTGGCACAGCTGGTAGAGTTGTTGCCTCACAGTGCCAGAGACCCAGGTTCCATCCTGACCTTGGGTGCTGTCCGTGTGGAGTTTGCATGTTTTCCCTGTGACCACGTGGGTTTCCTCCCGGTGCTCTGGTTTCCTCCCACACCCTAAAGACGTGCAGAGATAGGTTAACTGTCCCTCTGTAAAATGCCCCTAGTGTGTAGGGATTGGATGGGAAAGTAGGATAACATAGAACTAGTGTGAACGGGTGATTGATGGTAATAGCAGTGAGCACAGATACTGGAAAAAACATATGGGCAGCACGCACGCAATGGGCATCAAGAGCTTGTATGTTCTCCCCGTGACTGCGTGGGTTTTTTTCTGAGATCTTTTGTTTCCTCCCACACTACAAAGACGTGTGGGTTTGTAGGTTAATTGACTTGGGTTTGTGTACTTGTTATAAGTGTAAATTGTCCCTGGTGTGTGTAGGCTTTTGTTAATGTGTGGGGAGCACTAGTCAGTGCGGACTCGGTGGGCCGAAGGGCCGGTTTGTGCATTGAATTTCTACACTGAAATAAAAAACATAGAACATAGCACAGTACAGCACAAGAACAGCCCACAAAACCAACTTTTATCTGCCTGCACACAATCCCTATCCCTCCATTCCCAGCATATCCATGTGTCCACCGAAAAGCTTCTTAAATGCCTCTATCATATCTGCCTCCACCACCACCCCTGGCAGCACGTTTCAGGCACCATCAGCCTCTGTAAAAAAACTTGCCCCGCACATCTCCTTTAAACTTTGCACCTTAAGTCTATGCCCTCTAGTCTGACATATTTCTGCAGTTCTATAGTATTTCTAAGAAAGAACTACACAAAGACAAACACAATATATACAAAAGTACAGTTCTTTGTGAATAGTATTTCTATAGTACGATAAGAACGAAAGAGATTACAGAGAGTGGTGAACACTGCTCCTCACGGGTACTGTCCATCACATGGGTACTGCCCTCCCCACCTTCAAAGGGATCTACAAGAATCGCTGCCTCAAATAGAGGTGGCGCTGCGGTAGAGTTGCTGCCTTACAGTGGCAGAGACCCGGGTTCGATCCTGACTACGGAGTTTGTACGTTCTCCCTGTGACCACGTGGTTTTCTCTGGGTGCTCCAGTTCCTCCCACACTCCAAAGATGTGCAGGTTTCTCGGTTAATTGGCTTTGGTTAAAATTGGAAATTGCATTATTGTGCAGGAGAGTGCTAGTGTATAGGATGATTGCTGGACCGAAGGACTGTTTCGTGCTGTATCTCTGAAGTGTAAAAGAACAACCAGCATCATCAGAGACCCACACCATGCTGGCCACATTCACATCTCACTCCTACCATCAGGAAGAAGGTACAGGAGCCTGTAAACCAGGTTCAAGAACAGCTTCTTCCCAACAACCATCAGGCTCTTGAACACCAAGAACTGAACTAAACTTTGAACCACAAACTGTCTGCACTAATATTGTGGGAGGAGGGTGTTTCATTATTCATTGAATTGAACTATTTTTGGTTTGCTTTTATTATATTATCTCTAATTCCTGTGTTTCCAGCCAGTCTGTGAAGCTGCTGCAAGTTAGAATTTATGTCCTGCTTGCTAATACCTATGACATTTGTTCAAAAAAATAAGTGTTGTTACTCCAGCGATAATCATTTAAAATCAACTGCTCAGATACTTTTTCATGTGTTATTTCGCTTCAGGCGTGTAGTATCAGCTTTCCAGCAGCATCAGGGCATGAAGGGCGGATGATGATATTTGGGTGGAGCGCATGTTTAAAGGATACATGTTTAGTTTTAAGTTTATTACTATGATACAATGGAAAGCTTTGTTTTCCATTCTCTCCAAACAGATCAGACAGACCGTACAGAAAGCCAAACTCAAGTACAGTAGGTAGAGCAAAGGGAAACTGAAGAAGGGTCTCGACCCGAAATGTCACAAAGAAACATAGAAAATAGGTGCAGGAAGAGGCCATTTGGCCCTTCGTGACTTCGTCACCTATTCCTTTTCTCCAGAGATGCTGCCTGTCCCGCTGAGTTACTCCAGCTTTTTGTGTCTATCTTCGGTTTAAACCAGCATCTGCAGTTCCTTCCTACGCATAGCAATGGGGAAGATTGCAGAATATAGCTCTCAGCATTGTAGCACATCAGTTCCAGAGGCAATGTCCAATACTGCAACGGGGTAGAGGTGAATTGGACAGTACCCTAGTTTATGGAGGAACCGTTCAGAAGCCTGATAACAGAGGGGAAGAAACTGTTCCTGAGTCTGGTGGTGTGCACTTTCAAGCTTCTGTACCTTCTGCACAATGGCAGCGGTGAGGAGAGGAATGACTGGGGTGGGACGACTGTTAGAGACACATGGAACTGCAGGTGCTGGTGTACAAAAAAAAAACTACTTCTCTTCCAGCTTTCTCCCTCCCCCACCATTACAATCAGTTTAAAGAAGGGTCCCGACCTGAAATGTTACCTATCCATGCCCTCCAGATGTGCTGTCTCACCTGCCTTCTTACTTTTTTAGGTTTAGGTTTATCATTGTCATGTATACCGAGGTACAGTGAAAAGCTTCATTTTGCTTTCTATCCATTCAAACCAGATACTATACATGAATAAAATCAAGCCAAACTCCTGTACAATAGCTAGAGCAAAGAGTACAGGATATAGTTCTCAGCATTGTAGTGCACCAGTTCCAGAGACAAAGTCCAATGTCCCACTGAGATACTCCAGCGCTTTGTGTCCTATTGTCTATCAACCAGCATCTGAAGAAGGGTCTCGACCCGAAACACCACCCATTCATTCTCTCCAGAGATGCTGCTTGTCCCGCTGAATTACTCCAGTTTTTTGGGTCTGAATTACTCCAGTTCTTTGTTTGAACATAATCATAGAAAGAGATACAAGGAACTGCAGATGCTGGTTTGCATAAAAAGAGACAATGTGCTGGAGTAACTCAGTGGGTCAGGCAGCATCACCAGAGAAAAAGGATGTGTGATGTTTTTCGATTGACCTATTCCTCAGACTTCGTGGGTCTTGTACAACAAGTCTAAGCTAGCATTCGTTTGGGTTTAGTTTAGTTTAGAGATATAGCACGGGAACAGGCCCTTCATCCCACCCAGTCCGCGCCGACCAGCGACCCCCACAAACTAGCACTATCCTACACACTAGGGACAATTTACAATCATACCAAAGGCAATTAACCTACAAACCTGGATGTCTGTGGAGTGTGGGAGGAAACCGGAGCACCCGGAGAAAACCCACGCAGGTCACAGGGAGAACATACGAACTCTGTACAAACAACAGCCCTGGTCAGCAAGGGATGAGATCCACGCTGTTATTAGTGAATATAATGTCATAGATCATAGGAGCAGAATTCGGCCATTCAGCCCATCGAGTCTACACCGCCATTCAATCATGGCTGATCTATCTCTCCCTCAAAACCCCATTCTCCTGCCTTCTCCCTATAACACCTGACCCCAGCAGCGAGGAGCAACCTGATCACATCTCTCTCTCTCTCTCTCCACTCAAGGATGGTACTAATGAAGAATTCGTCAACCTCTGCCTTGCAAACCCAATGACTTAACCTCCACAGCCTTCTGTGGCAATGAATTCCACATTTTCACCACCCCCTCATCTCCTTTCTAGATGTACGTCCTACGACTGAGGCTGTGCCCTCTAATCCAAGATTTATAATTGGAACAGGGAAAGGTAAACAGTGGATAGACACAAAAAGCTGGAGTAACTCAGCGGGACAGGCAGTATCTCTGGAGAGAAGGAATGGGTGACGTTTCGGGTCGAGACCCTTCTCCAGATCCATTCCTCCCCTCCAGATGCTGCCTGTCCCGCTGAGTTACTGAAGTTTTTTGTGTCTATCTTCAGTTTAAACCGGCATCTGCAGTTCCTTCCTACACAAGGTAAACAGTGGGATCTGAAGCAAGGTTGTACTCGATACGTTATATCCAGTAACAATCATTGGGTGGAGAGAGAGGGAGAGGGAGAGAGGAGAGCTGTTGTTCCGCGCTGCTGCAGGCAGCTTGTTCTCCATCTCCTGCTTAAAGGGGACGGTGTCCTGTGCAATTGTTATTTTCTGCCGGCGGAAAAGCAACCTGCAGTGTTCCTTTAACCTTGATAATCCAGGGGGGAGGGAGCTGGTTGTAATGGTTGGATCATGGCGGCTGCCTTGAGGCGGGATCTGTTACCTGGGCTCTGGTCTTATGGAGTTTGCGAGGACGGCCGCATCTTTTTCATTGAGTAGGTGCAGCCCCGGCCCGGCCTCCCCCCTCCCCTCGCTGCCCCGCTCCTGCAGCGCCCGGGATTTCACAGTAAAACCACTTCTTTTGTTCACTGTCTGCTCTGCCCTTTTGTGTTTCTCTCTCGCAGCGACCAAACGCGGAGCACGACTTGGCTGCATCCCAGAACCTCTCTCCCTGTCAACACGGGCCACATGACTCTCTCAGGTGAGAGACCTTCCCCATAACTTTGCCCCAAACTTTCCATTCCCCCATAGCCCCCACCTCAAGCCTCTGCCTTTTGTTGTAAACTTGCTGCGACTAACCTCTCTCTCTCTCACACTGTTTCTAGATTTACCTCTGGGATGGGAGGAAGCCTTCACTGAAGAAGGAGCCAGCTACTTCATAAAGTGAGTGCTTTGTTGAACGTTTCTGTGTTTGTTTCCAAAACTTGTGACAATTTCCCCCACTTGCCGCTTTGATCCGCGCGGCCCTGGAAAGTTTCAGTTCGCAGTTCACCTTTTTGTGTTTTACTAACTTCGAGGCACAAAGGTTAATCTTACAGGTGCCATTCACAGCCGGTTACGTTTGGCATTGGCGTACAAATATTGATTGAATGGCGAGGCGGTGATATGATTGCGGGTTTCAAGCAACAGGTGAAATTCACATTGCAATGGACTTGCAGTGTTTCAACTACAGTCTTTTTTCAAATAGCGGGTATTTTTATTTGAGGAATCGTCCAGTGTAATTTCGTTGTTTTAAAATAAAGGCAGCAGTCTCAGATAGATGGGAGAAGGCTGGTAAACCCCCACTCATTTCAGTTCTAATGCAAATTCCATTCCAACGTGTTGCGTGTGTAGAGATTCAGTGGCCGTCGGTAAAAGATAGGATTTGGTATGGCGGGCAACACGATGCACAGGCTGCCCCAGCCTCAACCACCAGTCTCGCTGGGGGTATTAAATCTTCGCCTTGTCGCTTCACAAACAACAAAAAAGGCAAAATATTTTCCAGCCTGCAATGTGTTTGGTTGCTATGGTGATAAATAGCCCCTAGTAGTGACCTGTTCAGTGTCGAATTTTGTGTGTGCTTTCTTCCCACAACTCTGCAAAAGCGCTGATTTTTAAATAGCTCCAGACAATCTCTGCCTCTATGTACACTGTAACCTTATGGGGTTGCATTGAAATTGTTTCACAGATTGGAGTCTGATTTGTATAATCCATCAAAACACTTGCAGCATTTTGTGTTGCCTGTCATTTTTGTTTAGCTGGCTGTGTTAAAAAGAATCGAGTTGTTCAAATCTATAATGTCATGTTGCTAAACGTTTAAATTCAGTCATTTATAGTGACTGTTTTGTGCCTAGCTTAGTAAACAGGTTATTTGTGGTGTTGGTTAATCCCTGTTTGTCTGTTAGTTGGAATGTGTGAGGTTATTTTGTGTTAAGGAGTTGGTGTAGACCCACACTAGCACATTGTTAGACCACACACTAGCAATCGTGTCGACTTCGCAGCCTCCCTTGCCTCGAGTGTAGGAGGAAAACGTGCATGTAGGTAAAGATAGGCTTGCAATTATTTCTGATAATAACTAACTTCAGAAGTACCTGGTTTGGCTACATCTTCATTTCAGAGACCGTAAACTCTTTGGATCAAGTTGGTCCTTCCAGGTGTTGTTGAGAGGCGGGGCGGCAACTGATAATGGGAGGCCGGCACAAATCCGAAGAACTGCTGCCCCACATCGCCAGAGATCGGGTTCAGTCCCGATCTCGGATGTTGTGTATGGGTGGAGTTTGCACGCTCTCTCTGTGACCTCGTGGGTTTCCTCCGGGTGCTCTGGTTTCCTCTGTGCGGGTTATTATCCAATGGCCCTATTGTGTCGTGAGTGGATGAGAAACTGGAGAATGTACAAACTCCACACGCAGACAGCACCCGAGGTCGGGATTGAACCCGGATCTCTAACGCTGTGAGGTAGCAGCTCTACCAGCTGCACCACTGTGTTATGGTGTGATGATGGTATGATGTGTGAAATGCTCGTTCATTTAAAGCCTGTGCCGCAATTGAATATTTCTGGATATATTTTTTTATGGAGCAGTTGGAGTCTTTTGAGTAAATCATTGCCTGATTTGTTAATTCACAAAACCTCTGGGAATAGTTTACTGCGGCTTGTATTAATCCACGAGATATTGAGTTGGGGGAAATGAGCGTGGCACAATTGTACATGACTGATATCTACAATCCCTCCAGTGGGAATCTGTGCCTGAGCCTTCCTTCCCTGCTGCCTCCTATAATTGGGACATTTACAACATTCTCTTTGGAAGTTTTGCATCATGAATTGCAAAGAGGAATGGATCTGGAGCTTAAATGTTATAAAATAAAATGTCCTCGTCAACAAGGATTCTTTTGAATAATTCAAACCATGGGTTGAGTTAACGGCTGCATATTGGAGCTATATTAAAAATGAACCATATTAAAAATAAATCCAGCCGCTGTAATAACATATTGAAAAGGCACAAATTGCTGAGTGTAGATTGATTACAAAGCAGTTCGTAGTTCAGGAGTTGACAAGTGTTTACTTGTAGTTTAAAGATACAGTGTGGAAACAGAAGTCTGCACGTTCTCCCTGTGACCACGTGGGTTTCCTTCAGGCACTCTGGTCTCCTCCCACATTCCAAAGACGTGCAGATTTGTAGGTTCACAAAAAAGCTGGAGAAACTCAGCGGGTGCAGCAGCATCTATGGAGCGAAGGAAATTCCTTCGCTCCATAGATGCTGCTGCACCCGCTGAGTTTCTCCAGCTTTTTTGTGTACCTTCGATTCTCCAGCATCTGCAGTTCCTTCTTAAACAGATTTGTATGTTAATTGGCTTCTGTAAATTGTTCCTAGTGTGTAGGATAGACCTAGTGTATGTGGTGATCACTGGTCAGCACGGATTCAGTGGGCTGAAAGGCCTGCTTCCATGCTGTATCTCTAAAGTCTAAAGATTAGCTCCAAACAAAGTGCTGAAGGAACAGTGTGTCAGGCGGCCTCTGTGGAGGAAATATATAGATTATGTTTTGAGTTGGGACTCTTCAGATCGATAGAGTTGAGGTGTGGAGTGGTGGTGGGGAGTGGGGGGGGGGGGGGGGGGGGGGAGGGAAGCTAGAAAAGAGAGGTGGGGGCAGGACAAAGCCTGGCAAATGGTGAACAGAAGTACTGGAGTAACCAACGGGTCAGGCAGCATCTCTGGAGAACATGGATAGGTAACGTTTCAGATCAAGGCCCTTCTTCAGACTGGGACACTCCAATTCACTGCTCCCCGTGCAAGTAATGGGTGGATACAGTTGGGGGGAAGGTGTTGCTTGGCAGATGGGTGGAGTAAGTGATCAAGGCTGGAGGTGAAAAGAAGAGAAAGCGTGTCGGATAAGGAGAGGAGTGAAATGTACCAAGCCGGAGAGCAGATGGGTGGACGGGACGAAAGAGGAGGGATACAGGGGAGATATGTGACTCCAGAATTGGAGATGAGTGTATGGAGGAGAGGGACAGTGTGACTCGGTGATGTGCGGTGAGGTCAATGGCTGGGGAAGCACTGGCTAGTGTCAGTGGGCCGGCCCTCCCTGCAATAATCCAATAATTACCGCGTCTCCCGCGGAGAGAGAGGGGTGGAGCCGGGGCTGTCTTTTAAGTGAAGCATGGCGACTGGAGGGGCGGGAGCGTTGCCCCGGGACCATGAGGGACCGACCCACCTCAACCTCCTCCATTCCCCTTCACACCCCACTCCCCGTCTACCCCTTGCGGTGGAATCCTGTGCTGCGCCGCAAACATGACATTGGTGACATACAGAGAGATAGTAACAGGCACACACTTACTGCCCGCTCACCATGCAGTTTCTGAGGGGTTGCACTATCAGAGGGGAGGCTCAGCTCGTCGCTGCCTCACCTCTCATCTCTCCCTGTATTTGCCGCAGAGCTGCACAAATCTGGTGATTTTTACTATAAAAAAATGATTAGATTCATATAGAAACGACATAACCGCTCAGTGGAAAAATCTTTATATTTATTTTATTTTATTATTATTCTTTACTTTTCTTAATAGCTATTTTCATTGGTAGTATGACAGGTGAGGCTCTGCCTCCCCCGACCGCACGTCTCTGGGGTGACTGGGGGAGTAGGAAATGGTGGGGGAAATATGTGCCTAATGGGGTTGTGCAGGGCAGGGGAAACAGCATACCTGATCTCCAGAAGATTCCAGATTGTTGGTGTTCTGCAATTTAAAGTAAAAAGCCATCTGTGTAATATGTGATTATGTGTAAGTGATTAAACAAAGTGGAATATTTGACTATCAAATGGTTCCACTAGCAATATGTAAATGATCAGCATCTCTCCAGTGTGAGGGTGGCCCAGTGGCACAGTGGGTAGAGCTGGTGCCTCACAGCGCCAGAGACCCAGGGTCCATCCTGACCTTGGGTGCTGTCTGTGTGGAGTTTGCACATTCTCCCTGTGACCGCGTGGATTTTCTCCGGGTGCTGCAGTTTCCTCCCACATCCCAAAGACGTGCGAGTTTGTATGTTAATTGGCCCCCTGTAAATTGCCCCTAGTGTGTAGGGAGTGGATGAGAAAGTGGAATAACTCAGAATAATGCCTTTTTGGTGGTGAGTAGTCGTACCTATTTCTGGTCGCCGCTGGATTTTCAACATGTTGAAAAATTTCGGCAACCTGCTGCAACTATGACGGGTGTTGGCAAGTCGCCAAAAAAATCGCGTAAGTGGGACAGGCCCTTAGCACACCTAATCCGAGTTTGAATTGCATGAATTCTTCTTCTTGTGTTTGGGGCTGCAGAGGTTATGTAACTAACGCCCGTTAGGCCTTCCGCATTCATCTGAGTCCGGGTGATGCCATCCGGGTTGACATCCGAAGGTGCCCGTCCTAAAAAGGGCGCATGCTCCAAATTGGCGCCAAGCCGCGGCGACTGAGGTTGCATTAGGGCTGCAAGCTGCAGCGACTGAGGCTGCTGTCTCTATTTGTTGTCGTCCGCCTGACTGAGGTCAGTTGGGAGGGCTCACCACGGGGAGGTCGACAACATGAGCCCCTGCATGAAGTTAAGAAACATCAATAGCAGAGCAGCTGTACTTTTGCACTGTATTCCTGTACGGCTTGTGTGAATTGTGATTATTGGTTGAAGGTCTGGGATTTTAACTTTGGTCACTATCTGAAAATTAATTGTCAGAAAAATATTTCCATATCTGATATTTAGTTGATAGAAGCAATTATTAAAGTCGGAAACTGAAACTGCTGGATACCCGAAGGAAATGATGGTTTAACACAATGTGAATGTTCAGAAACATTAGGGTGATTGAGGAGGTGAATTTACCAACTTATTCCCTGGGTAAGATTAAACAGCCCAGCATGTGAAAAGTCAGGTTACACAAAAAGCTGGAGAAACTCAGCGGGTGCAGCAGCATCTATGGAGCGAAGGAAATAAGCCACGTTTCGGGCCGAAAACCTTCTTCAGACTGATCGGGGGCGGGGGTGGGTGGGGACAAGAAAGGGAAAAGGAGGAGTAGCCCGAAGGCTGGGGGATGGGAGGAGACAGCAGGGGGGCTGAGGAAGGGGAGGAGACAGCAAGGACTAACAAAATTGGGAGAATTCGATGTTCATGCCCCCGGGGTGCAGACTCCCCAAACGGAATATGAGGTGCTGAAAAGTCAGCTTTTACTCCATTCCTTAAAAAGTTACATGAGTTGTTTCGATTATTATTCATACAAATAAAGGCACTACGTTGAGGAAGAAATTCCTTTTGAGACCTTCAGAAGTGGTGGCCAATGCCTGGTTGAGTATTGTATTGAAGAATGCTCTGAATGTCCTGGTCGTGTTGCAATGTAACTGCACTAACACAGGTATTTAATATGCCTTTGGCTTCTGAGAAGGGATGATGAGTGATAACTAAGAGGTGTGAAACTGCACACATCCAGATACAGGGATAGTTTCTTCCTAGCTGTTATCAAAGTTCAAAGTTCAAAGTAAACTTTATTGTCAATTCAATTATGCAACAGTAGTTACACAGAGGATTGAAATTACGTTTCCCCATACTCCAAATGTGCAAGTAATATTAAAAACACAGACAGACAACATACCAATAAAAATAGACAATAGACATACATTATTTAAAATATTAAAATATTCACAGTATGCCAAAATGTAGCAAAAACGTTGAGGTATTTTAAAAAGGGTGCAACAATGAAAGGTGCAATATAGAAAAAGTGCAAATTTCGTACTGGAGACATTGAGCCAAAGTTATTTTCACAGTTTGTTGTCTTTGTTTGGGTACTGTTCATGGAATTTTCTTAAGTGTGTTGAGTAGTCTGATGGCCTGAGGGAAAAAGCTGTTTTTGAATCTGGTGGTTTTGCTCCGCATGCTGCGGTAGCGCTTACCGGAAGGTAGGAGGGTGAACAGTTTGTGTGCTGGGTGGGTGGTGTCTTTGATGATATTGCTTGCTCTCTTGCGACAGCGAGATGGGTATAGGTCCTGGATTGCTGGTTGGGGTGATCTGATGATCTTCTCCGCTGTCCTCACCACTCTCTGTAGGGCCTTCTGGTCAGCAGCAGAGCAACTGCCATACCAGACTGAGAGACTGCTGGTAAGAATGCTCTCAATGGCACCCCTGTAAAAAGTCGTGAGGGCAGAAGGGGGGAGGTCAGCTCTCCTCATCCGTCGAAGGAAGTGGAGGCGTTGCTGTGCCTTCTTGACTAGGGAGATGGCAATCAGGCAACCAAAACTATTCTATCACTAACTAGAGAGCGGTCCTGACCTACCATATACCTAGTTTGGAGACCCTCGGATGATCTTTAATGCCCCCGAGTTCAGAGCCTATTTGGTGGTTGCAGTGCTTAATAGCCGAATGGATGTATGGATGAAGTTGCCCCTCCTTATCTGAAACCATTGTCTCCAATGTGTGTTTCACTCAAGATTTCAGTGTCTGCAATTACTTGTCTCTAAAAAAAATCAAGTTACTTTGTCAGAGTGAGGCTAATGGTAAATTAGAGGAACAGCATCGCATATTTTGCTTGGGCAGCATGAGTTTTGATTTCTCTATCTTCAAGTAACCCCTGCACTCCCTCTCTCTCCGCCACTCCCCCACCCAACCCGCAGCAGGATCCCGTTTTCACCCAGCAAACAGCTAACAATGGCCTGTTTACTTTGTCATCATTACTTTATTTGCATATCTTTCATTCATTGTTCTTTATCTCTCCACATCTCTGTCTATATCTCTGATTTCCCTCTCCCCTGACTAGTTTGAAGAAGTCTTGACCTGAAATGCCAGAGATGCTGCCTGCCCTGCTGAGTTACTCCAGCATTTAGTATCTATCTTGCTACTTTTAGCAATTTATTTCCATCAATACTCTCCCACTTTTGATTTTGTGACCATTTATATTCTAATTTGATAAACTAACAACTCAAAAGTACGCAAGTATATAAAATTCCCCAAATATGTAGTTTGAATTGTTTGGAGTTGCCACTTCACTGTAATCACAAGAACACTAAAGTATTTTTCAACAAGAAATGACTCCACGCAAAGGAATAAAATACTATCACAACAGGATTCTGCTGCAATTGTCTAACAGTATGCTAGCATTTATTTCGAGAGGGCCAGACTATAAAACCAGGTATGCAAGGCTGAGGCTCTATAAGGCACTGGTCAGGCAGCATTTGGGGCAGTTTTGGGCTCCGTATCTGAGGAAGGATGTGTTGGCATTGGAGAGGGTCCAGAGGAGGTTTATGAGAATGATCCCAGGATTGAGTGGGTTACCATATGATGAGCATTTGAAGGCACTGGGCCTGTACTCGCTGGAGTGTAGAAGGATGAGGGGGAACCTCATTGAAACTTACCCAATAGTGATGGGCTTGGATACAGTGGTTGTTGAGAGGATGTTTCCACTAGTGGGGGGGAGTCTGGAGGCCATAGCCTTAGAACAAAAGGATGTACGTTTGGAAAGGAGATGAGGAGGAATTTCTTTTGACAGAGTGTGGTGAATCTGTGGAATTCATTGCCGTATGGGGCTGTGGAGGCCAAGTCAATGGATATTTTTAATGCAGAGATTGACAGATTGTTGATTAGTAAGGATGTCAGGGGTTATTGGTAGAAGGTAGGAGAATGGAGTTGAGAGACAAAGATAGATCAGCCAATGGTGGAGTAGACTTGATGGGGCAATAGCCTAATTCTGCTCCTATAACCTATGATTCACAATTCGTAATGACTCGTATGATATTCCCACAATGTTACTGAACATGAGCAGGTGTGCATTTTGTTTAGGAAGATAGTGAAGCACTAATTGGTTTCTAACAGGAATTAAATAGTGTACATGATAACATGGAACCTCTGTTCTACAGCAAACTACTGCTACTGATGGCTTCTTTATGAAAAGTGTTGATTGTTTAGAGATTCCGCGTGGAAACAGGCCCTTCAGCCCATTGAGTCCATGCTGTCCCGCGGTCACCCATTCACACTAGTTCTATGCTACCCTACTTTCTCATCCACTCCCAACATATCAGGGGCAATTTGCAGAGGGCCAATGAACCTACAAAATCTGCACGTGTTTGGGATGTGTGCAAAAACATTGGGAGTACCCAGAGGAAACGCACATGGTAACAGGGTGTACGTGCAAACTCCACAAAGACAGCGACCAAGATTAGGATTGAACCCGGGTCTCTGGCATGCGAGGCAAGTTGAAATTGCTTTTGCAAAATCATAACTCGTGTAGATAGATGTTTGTGCCTTCTGATCACTTCAAGTGAAGCATGACAGGGGTTGGACACTTTGTGGTTGATTTTGGAATGAACTCTTCTGAAATCTACAGCTCACCCACCTATGTGCCCATGTCAAAGCCTCATAAACACCACTGTTGCTCCACGCACCCACTCTCTGAGTGCAGTAAAACAAAAACATTCCCTGCACCTCATTTACACTTTTCTCCTCTCACCTTAAAGCTGTCCCTCCAGTCTTTGACATTTCCACATCACTATTGGAACTAGTCATACAGTATTGGAACAGGCCCTTTGGCCCAACTTGCCCATGCCGACCAATATCCCCCATCAACACTCGTCCCACCTGCCTGCGTTTGGGCCATATCTCTAAACCTATCCTTGAACTTATCCAAATGTATTTTTAAACATTGTGATAGTCCCTGCCTCACCTACCTCATCCAGCAGCTCGTTCCATACACCCACCACACTTTGTAAATAAAAAATAATTGTCCCTCGGGTTCCTATTAAATCTTTCCCCCATCACCTTAAAGAGTCTGTGCATTTGCCCGATCTATTACAACTTGCTTGGGATGACTGCGATTAATCTCGATATCTCCAAAAGAATGACTTCACAAGCGGCGTGGTAATGTACTTGAGATTTCCAGACTCTGGATACCTGCAGTTTATATCTGCCAATCTACCTCATAACCTGTGGGTCACCTCTATCTGTTTTTGTACCTACTTCCTCCACCCCTCCAAATCCACCAGTGACGCAGTGTTAGTAAAACCATTGACTTGACAGCGCCAGAGACCCGGGCTCAATCCTGACGTTAGCTGCTGTCTGCGTGGAGTTTGCACGTTCTCCCTGACAGCGTGGCTATCCACCGGCTGCTCCAATTCCATCGACATGCAGGTTTGTAGGTTAATCAGCCCTCTGTAAATTGCCCCTCGTGAAGGATAGTGCTAGTGTATCACTGATCGGCGGGAACGCTGTATATCTGAAGTCTTGTCAACAACCAGCAACATTATGGAGCAACAGTAGAGTCGCTGCCTTACAGAGTGGGAGATCCAGGTTCAATCCCGACCTCAGGTGCTGTCTGTACGGAGTTTGCACGTTCTCCCTCTCTCCGGGTGCTCCGGTTTCCTCCCACGTGCCAAACACTCACGGGTTTATCGGTTAATTGGCCTCTGTAAATTGCCCTCTAACGTGCAGGGAGTGAATGAGAAAGTGGGATAACATAGAACTAGTGAGAACAGGGATCGATGGTCTGCAAAGGCTCGGTGGGCCGAACGGCCTGGATCTCTATTTCTAAACTATACTTTGTGTTTAGTATAAGCCACTTGTATAATGAGGATGTATAAATGTTGCGATGGAATCATTCCTTGGCAGATTTTCATTCAGTGGGAAAAATGCATGAATAAACCGGAGTGCTAGATTTTGTGTTCACTCAAGTCAATTAAAGAATTGGTGTTTGAGATTTTCCTCAGCAGAATAGAAATTTAAATGCTGGGAAATGTGGGCGCAGTTAAATTAATTTAATGACACCATTAATTTGCAGTCATCTCTCTCTGATCTGAATATATGGAGATGTCGCCTTCTTTCTATAATTAGTTAATCTGTATGATTACTTAATCTTACTTTGATTTGAAAGGAAACAAGTATTTGTCCTTAGGTACACAAAAATGCTGGAGAAACTCAGCGGGTGCAGCAGCATCTATGGAGCGAAGGAAATAGGCAACGTTTCGGCCCGAAACGTCGCCTATTTCCTTCGCTCCATAGATGCTGCTGCACCCGCTGAGTTTCTCCAGCATTTATGTGTACCTTCGATCTTCCAGCATCTGCAGTTCCTTCTTGAACACAAGTATTTGTCCTTGTTTGGAACTAATGTTTCAGATAATGTTCTGGATTTGATCCCCCATCTCATTCTTGTGTTGGGAAATGTAATTTCCTTGTTCACTCATGCGCAGCTTTACGAGTTGGCCTGCCAGTTATCGATCCGCTTTTTGATGTGCTCTCTTCCAATTTAATGTCCACAGATTTTGCTGGTCTGCACTTTCTTTTTGTGTGGTTTCATGATCTAACTTAAGGCCCTGTCCCAGTTTTCCGAGTTACTCACGAATTCTCCCGAGTTTTCCCCTTGATTCAAACTTGGAGAATTACGGGAATAGTCGACCGTAGATACTCGGTGCTATTTTTTTTTACTCGTGGACGTTTTTCAACATGCTGAAAAAACGTCCCGACTTAACTGATGCCCCGAGTACCTACGGCTGGCTTTATGAGCCACTACGGACTTGTTACAGACATTCTCTGAGTTTGAATCATGGGGAAAACTCGGGAGAATTTGTGAGTAATTCAGGAAAGTGGGACAGGGCCTTTATGCAATCAATTGTACAGCGTTGGGGTCATAAGGTGCTGTCATTTGGGCGGCACGGTGGTACAGCGGTAGAGTTGCAGCCCCACAGCGCCAGAGACCTGGGTTCCATCCCGACTACAGGTGCTTGTCTGTATGGCATTTGTACGTTCTCCCTGTGACCACGTGGGTTTTCTCCGGGTTTCCTCCCACACTCCAAAGACGTACAGGTTTGTAGGTTAATTGGCTTTGGTAAACTTGTCCCTGTGCGTGTCGGGTAGTACTAGTGTACGGGCGATTATTGGTTGGCGGGGACTCGAAGAAGGCTTGTTTCCATGTTCTATCTCTGAAACTAAAAAAGAACCTGGATTGACTAAATGGCTTAACACTAAGGTATAGATTTATTATTGCCGTGTGTACCATGGTACACAGTGAAAAGCTTTTGTTTTACTTGCCATCTAAACAGATCAATAATACTATCTAGAAATACAATCAAGTCAAACTCCAGTACAATAGGTAGAGCAAAGGGGAAGATACAGAGTGCAGAATATAGTTCTCAGCATTGTAGTGCATCAGTTCCACAGTCCAATGTCTGCAATGGGATAGAGGTGAATCGGACAGTACCCTAGCTTATGGAAGGACCGTTCAGAAGCCTGTTAACAGAGGGGAAGGAGCTGTTCCTGAGTTTGGTGGTTTCAATTTGTTAGACGTACACTTATGCAAACCTGAAGACAAGATACCCAAGTCAAATTTTCCCTCAATCACTTAAAGTCAGCACCATAAATTTTTATGGAATGCTGCATAAAAGTCTTTGCATTTGCTCTCTGAAGGCCCAGGGCTCAGCTAAATTTATCTTGATTCATTAATGATCTTCCTTTGGTCATAAGATTAAAAGTGGAGTTGTTTGAAGTGAAGATGATTGCATTATGTTTTGTTCCATTGGCAATTCGGCAAATAAAGTCCATGGTTCTGACTTTATTTGATACAGCGTGGAAACTGGGGCGACACTGTGGCGCAAAGGTAGAGTTGCTAGCTGACAGCGCCAGAGACCTCAGTTCCATCCTGACTACGGGCACTGTCTGTACGAATTTGTACATTCTCCCTGTGACTGTGTGGGTTTTCTCTGGGTGCTCCGGTTTCCTCCCACACACTAAAGACGTACATGTTTACGGTTAATGGCCTTTGGTAAAAATGATAAATTGTCCCTAGTGCATAGGGTAGTGCTAGTGTATGGGAATCGCTGATTGACACAGACTCGGTAGCGCTGTGCCACTGTAATGCTGCACCTCTGTGTGGTGAGAGGAACTCGGCATGTCAGTCAGCATCTGCGGAGGGAATGGGCTTGTAACATTTTAAGTCCAGACCCTTCTTCAGTCTGTCTATTCCCTCCGCAGATGCTGACTGACTCACTAAGTTTCTTCAGCACTTTGTGTTTTGCTCAGAACAAAGAAAATAATATTATGGAGACACAGGACCTGCAGATGCTAGAATCTTGTACAAAACATAAAATTCAAGGAGAAAGTAACGTGTCGGGCAGCATCAGTGGACAAATGATAGTCCCAACTTGAAATGTCTGTCTATTCCCTCCACAGATGCTGTCTGACCTGCTGAGTTCCTCCATCACAGTGCTTTTAAATAAAAAATATGATTGTGCACTCGCTATTCTGAACAATAGTGCCTATGTGTGTACACAGTGCAACAGGGATACAGCTGTAGAGTGCTGTCTCACAGTGGGAGGGACCCAGGTTCGATACTAACCTCGGGCGCTGTCTGTGTGGAGTTTGTATGTTCTCCCTGTGACCAAAGACAGATACGAAAAGCTGGAGTAACTCAGCAGGACGGGCAGCATCTCTGGAGAAAAGGAAAGGGTGACATTTCTTCTGACGTCTCGACACCCATTCCTCTCTGCTGAGATGCTGCCTGCCCTGCTGAGATGCTGCCTGCCCTGCTGAGATGCTGCCTGCCCTGCTGAGATGCTGCCTGCCCTGCTGAGATGCTGCCTGCCCTGCTGAGATGCTGCCTGCCCTGCTGAGATGCTGCCTGCCCTGCTGAGATGCTGCCTGCCACTGCTGAGTTCAGCCCCTGTCCCACTTTCCTGAATTACTCACGAACTCTCCCGAGTTTTCCACGTGATTCAAACTCGGAGAATGATGGTAATAGTCGTTCGTAGGTACTCGGGCTATTTATTTTTTTAACTCGTGGACATTTTTCAACATATCGAAAAACGTCCCGACTTACCTGATGCCCAGAGTACCTACGGCATTAGGAGCCGCTACGAAACATCTACGGACTCGCTACCGACATTACCCAACATTCCCTGAGTTCGAATCAAGGGGAAAACTCGGGAGAGTTTGTGAGTAACTCGGGAAAGTGGGACAGGGCCTTTACTCCAGCTTTTTGTATCTATGTTCGGTTTAAACCAGCATCCGCAGTTCCTTCCTACACATTTCTCCCTCCCGGGGCTCCGGTTTACTCCCACATCCAAAAGACTTGCTGGTTGGTAGGTTAATTTTGGCCCTCCGTAAATTGTCCCCTAGTGTGTAGGGAGTGGATGAGAAAGTGGGATAACTCGGAACTAGTGTGAACGGGTGATCAGTGGTTGCATGGACTCGGTGGGCCGAAGGGCCTGTTTCCATGTTGTGTCTTTCAAACAATGCCTGTTAAAGCAAAGCAAAGGGGCACATTGAGCTGTCTGCTGGAGATGGCCTGTTTAGCTGCAGTGAATGGCTCTTTGAAAAGGCATTGGAAAACAATGGAGAGACATTTCATTGGAAAACAAATGCGAGGAGCAATGCTACTTGGAAATTGCTATTTTAAGAGAGTGTGGCTTGCGTTTGCCCTTTCTTGTGTCCTAATGTGGTTTATTGTAAGTAATGAAGCTTGCCAGTGTCACTTAAAATAAAATTAGTCTCTGCACACTGTAGCTGTTGCATCCTGCCTCCATGCGGATGAGTCATGCTGCTTTCTGGATAGTTTTGGCCATTATCAAAATGTCATTGCAGCTGAATGATGAATTAATTCAGTTGCGGTTTCACTATTCATCTATTCATCTATTAACTACAGTTCCACATGTCAAGAGTTAAGAGTGTTTAATTGTCAAAATGTAGAAACAAGGAACTGCAGATGCTAGTTTACAAGACAGTGCTGGAGTAACTCAGTGGGTGAGGTAGCATCTATGGAGAACATGGATAGGTGACGTTTCACAGAGTGCTGTAGTAACTCAGTGGGTCAGGCAACATCTCTGGAAAACATGGATAGGTGACCTTTTCTTCAGACTCCGTAGAGCAGCAATCACAGAGGGGGAGCAGTGAGAGAGGGTCTCATAGACAACCCGTCAGAGAGAGGAGGAGAACTTCTTCAGAGTAGGCGTACCTTGAGATTTTACAGTGGAGCAGCCAATATGCAGAAACAAGGAACTGCAGAAGCTGGTTTACAGAACAGGACACAAAGTGCTGGAGTAACTCAGCGGGTCAGGCAATATCCCTGGAGAACATGGGTAGGTGATGTTTCGAGTCTGAAGAGGAGTCCCAACCCGGAACGTCACCTATCCATGTTCTCCAGGGATGCTGCCTGACCCGCTGAGTTCCTCCAGCACTTTGTGCCATGTTCAGTTGTCATTTATACTGAAAACTGAACCTTTAAATTCTTACTTGCAGCAACATAAAAGTCTTAACACTGTATTCACCGATAACACAATTAGCTAAAGAAAGTCCATTAAATTTTAAAAAGCAATTATTACTGCAAAACCAAAACCAGAAGTCGCAAGTGCAACCTGAGGCAGTTGGTAGTTTGTAGTTTAGTTAGTGTTTGCAGTAGTTGTTCCTGAACCTGGAAATGTGATCATTTAAACCAAGGAATAATCTCTCCTAACGTCTTGAGAGAAATGTTTGGATTTACCTGTCGGGTACCTGGGATAGGAGACTATTGATGGGCAGAACCGCCTCACACATCCATCTAGTATCTGCTCTGCAAAGTCTGTTTGCAGTTTGGAATATAATTTAACCTCTCAAAGAGCTGAATTTCAGAAATCACAGCTTTTCAATTCTGACAGAAGCACAGCTGGAAATAGCATCTGGAAACTGAATGTGGGATGGTGTTGTAAACATATTGATTCTTTGCCTTTTGTTGTTGTTAGTAAACTAGATGTTTCCATTTATGTGGATTAAAATGATTCTCACTAAACGTAATACAACTTTGTCCCATCCCATGGCCATGGTGATTTAAGTCTGTCTTGGCAATGACTTTCATTCTATTTCAGTAAGAAATGTGGAGTGAAATGAACTCTCAGTTTCAGAGTTGTTCCACCAATGCCAGTGCTGCCATTGACGGTTTTAAACTTGTTTTGGGATGAAATTAGCATTGTACGTCCATTATAATTGCCCTTGGAAGTGGAGAGACTTTGCCTCATTTAAACTACTTGCCATCCTTAAAAGTAAGAGGTAGTTCTTTGCACGTTTGTACGTTCTCCCTGTGACTGCAAGGGTTTCCTCCGGGTGTTCCGGTTTCGTCCACACCTCAAAGCCGTGCAGGTTTGCAGGTTAAATGGCCCTCAGTGAATTGCCCCCAGTGTGGGATAACAGTGGTGTGAACGGGTGATCAATGGTTGGCATAGGCTTGGTGGGTCGAAGGGCCTGCATCCACTCTAAACTAAACTAAACCAAACTAAACTTCCACCAATTCTTTGTAGACGGTTCCAGAATGATCAAGTTTGCGATTGTTTCTCTCACACACAGTTAGTAGCTGTGTGTGGTCCTTCAACACCTGGTATTTGTTCTTGGTGGTAGAGGTTGTGTCTGGGAGGTGCAGGTGAAACCTTGAATTACTGCAGTGAATCATGTAGCTGATGGGAGCAGATTTATGATTGAGTAAAGGGCTTGTTCCACTTTCATAACTTAATTAAAAAACCTATGCCGAGTTTAAAGGACCTAAACAAAAAATCAAGAGCGTGATAATCTACGAACTCGTACAACCTTCCACAACTAGGGTTTGGACACGTACAAACTCCTACGAGTATGTCTACGAATTCCCACGACTATTTCAATGCCCTCCTTACGAGTAAAAAGTTGCAGTTTCATCCCAACCATTTTTTTTTACTCATGGGGATTTTTTTTATCGGGCTGGAAAAAACGTCCCGACTTACCTGATGCCGCGAGTACCTACGGCTGGCATAACGAGCTGCTACGACATATTTACGAACTCCTACGGACTCGTTGCGAACATTCTGCGAGATTGAATCAAGGGGAAAACTCGGGAGAATTCGTGAATTACCTCGTGAAGGTGGGACAGGCCCTTAACTCAGCGATTCCGGCAGCAATTTGGTTTATTAATACACCACTCCTTGGAGCGCAAGAGGCTGAGGGGTGAGAGGATAGGCGGGATAAATGTACAGAGTATTTTACCCTGAGTTGGGGAATCGAGAACCAGAGGACAAAGGGTTAAGGTGAGAGGGGAAACATTTAATAGGAACTCGAGGGACAACTTTTTTTATGCTATGTGTGGTGGGCGTTTGGAACGAGATCCCGGAGGAGGTAGTTGAGGCCGGGACTATTGCAATGTTTAAAAAAACATTTAGACGGGTACATGGATAGGACAAGTTTAAAGGGATGTGGGCCAAACGCAGGCAGGTGGGATTAGTGTAGATGGGGCATGTTGGCTGGTGTGGGCAAGTTGGGCCAAAGGGCCTGTTTCTACACTGTATGAGTCTACTTTATTGTCACATGCAGCTGGGTAGAGTTTAAATAAAAATTTGAAAATTCGGTACCCGTAAAAATCTTACTAGACATACTTACGTACAAGAGTGTAAGAATAGTTTACAGTTGTGAAGGACAAGAGAAGGAATGTTTTGGATTGAGACCCTTCCTCAGGCTGATTATACTAGAGGGGAAAAAGCTGGAAAAGAAAGGTTGGGGCAGGATAAAGCCTGGCGAGTGATGGGTGGACACAAAGTGCTGGAATAACCCAGCGGATCATGCGGAATATCTAGAGAACGTGGATAGGTGGCGTTTCACGGAGTGCTGGAGTAACTCAGCGGGTCAGGCAGCATCTGTGGGGAATATGGATGGGTGATGTTTCACAGTGCTGGAGTAACTCAGCGGGTCAGGCAGCATCTGTAAGGAACATGGATAGGTTGTGAGCCTTCTGGTTAGAGGTGGGCGGTGAGACGTGATTAGCAGATGAGTGGAGTAAATGATGGCGGTGGGGGCCGTTATTGGGTATTTTTAAAGCAGAGATCGACAATTTCTTGATTAGTGAAGGCGTCAAAGGTCACGGGACTAAGGCAGGAGAATGGGGTTGAGAGGGAAAGATAGATCAGCCATGATTGAATGGTGGAGTACACTCGATGAGCCGAATGGCCTAAAACTGCTCCTATTTCAAATAGTCTTCGATCCAGGGATCGCAGTTGCCAGTGATGTTAAGCTATTGAGAACCACGATAAGGAGTTATTTCCTCATGCACAGGGTGTTTACACTGAATTCCCCACCACAGAGGGCAGTGGAGACCCGGTCAATAAATGAATGCAAGTGAAGCGAAACTCTAATGTCAGCATGATCGGGGGATACTGTGTGAAGGCAGGAACAGAGAATGTAAATGGACCGACAGCCACTAAGAGATCAAGTTGTGCAGCTACAGTTTTCAGTTTGGTTTTCACAGCAGAATAGCAGGCAGGAATCTTCTGGTAGAGTTGCTGCCTTACAGCCCAGAGACCCGCGTTCCATCCTGACTATGGGTGCTGTCTGTACGTTCTCCCTGTGACTGCGTGGGTTTTCTCCGGGTGCCCCGGTTTCCTTTCCAAGGACGTACAGGTTTGTAGGTTAATTGGCTTGGGTAAAGATTGTAAATTGCCTGTAGTGTGTACGATAGTACCAGTGTATGTGGTGATCGCTGGTCGGCGCGGACATGGTTGGCCGAAGGGCTTGATCCTGGACTGTATCTCTAAAGTCTGAGACCTAAAGTTTAAACATTAAAGTTTGCCTCTCAATGGAGGCTAATTGCTCCTATAAACTGTTTCCTACTGCTACCCAGTCTGTGCTGAGGAGAAGTCCAGTGTGAAGCTGCTGGTGGAGCCAATGCCACTGACCCAGGTTTGATCCTGACTACGGGTGCTGTCTGTGTGCGTGGAGTTTACATGTTCTCCCTGTGACTGCGTGGGTTTTCTCCGGGTGCTCTGGTTTCCTCCCACATCCCAAAGGTGTGCAAAGACTGCAGCTTCATTGGTCTCCTGTGAATTGTCCTTTGTGTGTAGGGAGTGAACGAGAAAGTGGGATAACATAGAGCTAGCATGACAGGCTGTGCGATGGTTGCCGTGGAATGAGAGGGCCAAAGGGCCTGTGTACCTCGGTACACATGATGATAAACTAAACTGAACCAGGGTGGCGTAGGGACTGAGAGGCACCAAACTAGGGCTGAACTGGGGACACTATGTAAATACTCTGCATTTTTATCTTCTGACTGAAAGTTAATCGTTACTGTCACGTCTCCAATGACAACCTTGTACCTGAATTACAGATGGTCCTTCCTGCAGTGAGTGAAAGGAAATGGCAACAAATTCCTTTATTCTGTACAGAGAGGACAGCTGCACGCTGACTATTAACCTCTCAGTGAAACATCTTGGAATAATAGATACTAATAGACAGAAGTATATTGTTATGTAAGGCATCAATGGCATCTTAAGCAGCAAAGAATTTAATTATAGAAATAGCGCACAAAATTGGTTTGGTATTCCTGACTTAATCTATGGGGCAATTGGTGAGAGGAACGGACTTTCATCTGAGTTCATGAAGGTCAGAAATCTTCTGATTTTGTCTTTGAAGCATTAAGCAATGGTTGCTTTCCCTGCTTAAGAAATGGGTCGATCCTGCTGAGGGGGAAACAGAGAACAGTGCAACACAGGAACAGGCCCTTCAGCCCTCAATGTCTGTGCCAAACTTGATAGAACAGAGAACAGTTACAACACTGGAACTGGCCACAATATCACAATGCCAAGTTAAAACTGATCTCCTCTGCCTGTATGCGATCCATATGCCTCCATTTATACAAGTCTCTTGAACGCCACTATCCTATCTGCCCGCACCACCAGGGACGTGCGGTCAGGGGAGGCAGAACCTCACCTGTCATACTCCCAATGAAAATAGCTGTTAAGAAAAGTAAAGAAAAATAATAATAAAATAAAATAAATGTAATGATTTTTCCACTGATCTGTTTTATAAATGTCGTTTCTATATGAATCTAATCATTTTTTTATAGTCAAAATCACCAAATTTGCGCAGCTCTGCTGCAAATACAGGAAGAGATGAGAGGTGAGGCAGCGACGAGCTGAGCCTCCCCTCTGATTGCGCAACCCTTCAGAAACTGAATGAAGCGCGGGCAATTAGCGTGTGCCAGTTATTATCTCTATGTATGTCACCAATGTAATGTGTGTAAACCCCTTCATTACATGTCCTTGCCTTCCATAATCCAGGAGGCTCCCGACCCTCCAGTCGCCGTGCTTCACGCACACAGCCCTGGCCCCACCCCTCTCTCTCCCCGGGGAGACGCGGCGATCAATACAGGGAGGGCCGGGCCACTGACACTAGCACGTCACTGGCCACCACCACCCCCGGCAGTGTGTTCCAGGCACCCACCACTCTCTGTGCAAAAAGACTTGCCCCGCCTAACTACTTCAAACGTTACCACTCTCACCGTAAAGCTCTGCCCTTTAGTATTAGTCAAATCCACCATGGCGGGGGTCAAAGTTCTGTGTACCCTATCTCTGCCTCTCAAAAGCACCAGCTAATGGAAATGCCACAGGTGTACGTCCAATTTGTGCTTCATCTGGACAAAACGTTTATCCACATCATTAGGTTCAAATATGTAAACCTCCCACCGAACAACTTTGGCAGTACCATCACAAGAACAACAGCAGCAGCTCAACAATTAGATTGGGATGATAGTTGATATGTAATATCTTGATTTTCAGATAAGACACATAAACTAAATATTACAGTTGTTATTGAGCGTGGTATACAGTACCAGTGTGTGTGTGTGTGTGTGTGCGCTAAGGATTGGTTAACACACCGACAAAGTCCCGTTCATCGTCACTGAGTGCTTAAAGTTTCTGCCTTTCAGCACCAGAGACCCGGGTTTGATCCTGATTGCGGGTGCTGCCTATGTGGAGTATGTTTGGAATACTCCATGCTATGTGGAATATCCTGTACCTTCTTTCTCTCCATACCCCCTGATCCCTTTTGTGGCTTAAAGGGATCTACTCCTGCACCTATTTTCTATGTTGATCTATGCATGTTCCGAATGGCCTACTCCTGCACCTATTTTCTATGTTTCTATGCATGTTCTCCCTGTGACCGTGTGGGTTTCCTCTGGGTGCTCTGGGTTTCTCCCACATCCCAAAGACATGCGGGTTGTATGTTAATTGGCCCTCCGTAAATTTCTCCTAGTGTGTAGGGAGTGGATGAGAAAGTGGGATAACGTAGAACTGGTGTGAACGGGCGATTGATACTCAGCATGGACTCGGTGTGCCTAAAGGACCTGTCCCACTTATGCGACATTTTTAGACGTGTCGTGGATGACGTCTGTATGGTCGTGTGTAGTTGCCCAAAAAGTCGTATCTATTTCTGGTCGCCGCTGGATTTTCAACATGTTGAAAATTTACGGCCACCTGCTGAGACTGTGACGGGTGCCGGCAAGTCGGCGAAAACAACGTGTAAGTGGGACAGGCCCTTAAGGACTTATTTTCATGATGTATGTCTGCACGAAACTAAAGGATCTCGATCCAAAACGTCGCCTGTCCATTGCCTCCACAGACGCTGCCTGATCCATTGAGTCATTCCAGCACTGTGTTACTGAGATACAATAATCTCTGCTCAAATCAAGCTCCAAACTAAGTTTGTTTCTTTCTTGTCAGTTTGTGCAGTGAACTAAGTTTAGTTTAGGGATACAGCATGGAAACAGGCCATTCACTCCAGTTCCATGTTATCCCATTTTCTCATCATTTAAAAGCTGTTCTGATCTCTGTATTTGTGTGGCTCGGTGCCGAATTCTATTTGGAAAAGAACATTTTGCAGATGCTTGACATACTTGGCAGGTCAGGAAGCATCTGTGGCTTGGTGGGCAGTGGTGTGGAGGAAGAACCTTTTCCCAGGGCCTTTTTGCAGAAACATCTTCACAATGCATGGGGTGGAACGTGTCACTGATATCGGCTGTTTCTGCTTAATAATTATGCCAGGCAGTCAATTTTAAACTTATCTAAGATTAAGAATTTTGTAAACTCAACATAACTTTGTGGATAATTTAAAGATTTGGAATGCTTGTTATTAACAACAAGAATGTCTCAGTATTGCGTGTCTTCAATTCATTTAACCTGAGAATATAGAACCGTACAAAAGACATTTGGACAGGTCCATGGACCGGACAAGTTTAGAGGGGTATGGGCCAAGTGCAGGTAGGTGGGAGACGTGGGCGGAGACGTGGCATCATGGTCAGCATGGGTAAGTTGGGCCAAAGGGCCTGTTTCCGTGCTGTCTGAATTTAGTACAGTATAGGAACAGGCCCTTCGGCCCACAATATCTGCTGAACATGATGGCAAGTTAAACTAATCCCTTCTGCCTGCACGTGATCCTTATCCGTCCATGTGCCTTTCAAAAAGCATCTGAAACATCACTGTCATGTCTGCCTCCACCACCAGCCCTGGCAGCATGTTCCAGGCACCCTCCACTTGTGTGTTTTATTAAAAAAAACTTGCCCCACACACAGCTCTTTTAAACTTTGCTCCTTTCACTATGAAGCTTTGCCCTGACGCACTGAGTTACTCCAGCACTTTGTGTCTAACTTTGGTATAAAGGATGTACTTCCTTTATACCAAAGATGCACTTCATACGGCAGCTGAGGAAGCACAATCTTCCACAGGTAATGATGGTCCAATTCTACACGGCCATCGTAGAGTCTGTCTTCACCTTCTCCATCATAGTCTGGTTTGGCTCAGCCACCAAGCACGACACCTGGAGGCTGCAGCGAATCGTCCGATCAGCAGAGAAGGTTATTGGCTGCAACCTTCCCTCCATTGATGAACTGTACACTGCAAGGGCCAGGAAGCGAGCTGGCAAGATCATCTCTGACCCCTCTCACCCTGGCCACAAACTCTTTGAATCACTTCCCTCTGGAAGGTGACATCGGATTGCCAAGCTGCCACAGCCAGACATAAAAACAGTTTTTATCCACGAGTAGTTGCTCTACTCAACAGCCAAAAATCTGTATCCTCCCTTTGATCTGGTATTTTGTTGGTTCACATGCTTGATCAATGGTGTTTTATCATAAATGTTTTATTATTATTAATGTTTACTGTTTTCTGAGTCATTTGTAACTGTCACTGTATGTCATGTTGTTACTTGTGGGCGGAGCACCAAGGCAAATTCCTTGTATGTGAATACTTGACCAATAAACTTACTTACACCAGCATCTGCAGTTCCTCCCTGCACAGTGCTCCCGTTCCCTCCCCCCATACTCCAAAGATGTACAGGTTTGTAGATTAATTGGCTTCGCTAAAGATTGTAAATGTGTAGTGTGTCGGATAGTCATAGTGTATGGTGATCCCTGGTAGGTGCGGACCCGGTGGGCCGAAGGGCCTGTTTCTACACTGTATCTCTAAACCAAACTAAACAAATTTCTTGAAATGTTTTCACAATTTGATTAACTTTCAGGATGTTCTCATTCCTACCATCTCTGTGGGGCCAGTCTAATCCATTGACAATTAAAAGTCTTGGTGTATCCAAACCTATCATTATAAGCTGTAAAGGCAATGAGAAGCCTCTTTTGTCAAGTGTGTGAGTGTTTAACAAGATTAAAGGCTGTTGGCAAAAGAGACACATTTACATGGCAATTTCTCAACTGGAATGTATTGGAAGCAGATTCAGCAGCACCGCTGGCTTCTACAAGGAATCAAATATATAATTGCAAGCCTTTTTTGGGTGACGGGGATGTGGGGTGAGGTTGGGGTGGATGGGGGCAAATGTTTGGGACTAAATAGCCAAAAGGACACAAAGTGTTGGAGGAACTCAGCGGGTCAGGCAGCATCTCTGGAGGACATGGATAGGTGACATTCCGGTCGGGACCCTTCCTCAGACCCTTTGAAAGAGCTGAGAGTGGCATCATCTGAAGAAGGGTCCCGACCTGAAACATCACCTAGCCACCTTCTCCAGAAATGCTGCCTGACCCGCTGAGTTACTCCAGCACTTAGTGTCTTTTTTTTGCAAACCACTACCTGCAAATCATTGTGTCTCTATTAGTTGTTCCCTTGTTCAATTCAGTATTGTTATTTAATTGAAAAATTGGATAACTCAGTTTATGTCTGGGAAAAAGACTCCAGTTTATCTAGTCTCTTGGTAGAGTTGCAGCCTTGCTCTGAACTAAGCTTTCATCCAAATACATTTATTCAGTAGCTTGTCCAAGTAAACTTGGCACTGAAATTTTCTCTGGGTGCTCTGGTTTCCTCCCACATTCCAAAGATTGAAGACTTGGTAAAATTGCCTATTGTCCCTAGTCGCTCCATAGATAGTGTTAGCTGCATCACCGGCTGAGACTCGGTGGGGCCCAGCAATTTTGTGTACGCGATGTATCTCTGACTTTTCCTAAATACATTTATCTGTAGCTTGCCCAAGTAAACTTGAACATACTTGGCACTGAAATTTGCCGGTTGGTTTGGAGGTCTGACCTCGCCACGTTGCCTATTTCCTTCGCTTAGATGCTGCTGACCCGCTGCGTACTCTCTAGCAACCCTCTACCCTCGATTTTACGCAAAAGTTAGTCTTGGCTGGGTGGTGGAGAACCGAAGAAGGAGAAAGCAGCCGGGGAGCCTGGAGAGGAGCGGCGGGGCGAGCATGCAGGACTAGGGGCACTGGGGGATGAGGGAATCGAACAACGCGGGGGATACATGCTGGGCAAAGTCATTGGCAACTTGTCCAGTTTGTCATCAACAAGTCCTGATATAGGGACAGGAGTTATTGTGTTGGTTTGTCAGATAGGCATAGCTTGTGGACAGCGCGTCCGAATGACACTAAACCCAGGTCGTGGCACGCATGGATTCCCAACCAAGTCTCAGAGTTCAATTTCACAATATAGAAAATTAGGTTTTCTATTGACACACTTGAAATCCACTACGAGAGGGTGCAGAATCCCCCCCCCCCCCCCCCCCTTGCAGCATGCGGAGTGAGAACCTCCCCCCCCCCCCCCCCCCCCCCCCGATAGGCAATGCAAGGTAGTCTGACACCATGGAGAACTGGCATCCTTAGTCAAGGTCTCATTATTTCTTATCTTGTTATAGACCTTCAGGGACATTACATTCACATGCGCTCCTGTGTCCACTTTAGCAAGAACAGACTTTTTATTGATGTGCATGGTAACAGCAGGGTCCAAGAGCTTACCAGATGTGCTGAGGAGAGTGTGAACAGCAGAGCAATCACATGAGATAATTGGTTCATTCTCATGGGCAGCTTCGAACTGTTCATGGGAGTTGGAGACTTGGGTCTTGCTGCAGAAGGTGTAGATTAGACTTTGAATTTGCACTATGGTTCCCACGAGAACAACAGCATGCAGCAAAATGATTCGTTTTCTTACAGTAATTGCATGATTTGCCGTTTGCTAGACAAAGCTGGCAACCTCTATTATGGAAATTGTTGCAGTTAGCGCACCTCTGCGGTGGCTCATTCACAAATCTTTTAGTGCCAGCTGACGTGGTGTAGTTACTGAAACCAGTCAGATTAACATCATGTTTCTGAGTGCCAAGCTGATCACCCAGTGGGGCTACAACCTCTGACATACGGCAGGTATGCACAGCCTGTTCAAGAGTCAGGTCAGCATTTCGGAGTAGCTCTGTTTTGAGCTTCCGATCACACATGCTGCTAACGATTTTGTCATGTATTAACTCATTAGTTATCTCGCCAAAGCGACATCTCGGGGCCATGTACTTCAAATCACAAATGAAACGTTCCACAGGTTCATCAGGATGCTGTTGGAGTGTGAAGAACTTTGCTCTCTCCAGGATGCGGTTCGAAGGCAGGTCACATCGCTCACGGAATGTACGTAGCAGTACATTAAGGTTGAGCATCGTCTCAGCTGGGACCACCACCTGGCCGTTCCCATCGAGTACAGCTG
The DNA here is from genome assembly GCF_028641065.1 of Leucoraja erinaceus. NCBI lineage: Eukaryota > Metazoa > Chordata > Chondrichthyes > Rajiformes > Rajidae > Leucoraja > Leucoraja erinaceus. The sequence goes on from NC_073394.1 coordinate 37,647,597, forward strand.
GTTCAAAGTCGAAGGTTTGCGCGCGAATCGTAGCCTCTGGTCCAGCCAGGATGAGCAGGAGCAGGAGCGATGCTTTGACTTCATCAGGATCGTTGCGATGGACGATATTGACGTAGTGCTCATAGTCAATTTCAAAGAGTCTCCATCGCTCGCCTATGTCTGCATCAAAGATGAGCTGGGTTGGCGTGCAGCACGAGTGAGCCATCAGAGTAAAAGATTAAGACTAATAAAATGCAAATAAAACCCGATAGACAGAAGCAATGGGTAATTTCCAGCTAGTCTGACACCATGTAGAGAACTGTACAGACACAGTCTGGTGTTCAAAGTCAGCTTTAATCATCAGTCATGGTGGTGCAGTTCAATACGTTGTTAGTTCATCTCTACCACCGGTGTAACTACATAATATGGGAAGTAGGTATTAATATAAAGTGTACAGTAAGGTGGAGCTAGTGTTAGTACATTACTCTGATTGGTGCGCTTGCACTAACCAACCTACATTAATTTTGCTTTTGTGTGCATTCTGTGCCCACGGTGCAGTGAATCTGGGCATCACACAATGTCTGTGGAATTCTCTGCCTCAGAGGGCAGTGGAGGCAGGTTCTCTGGATGCTTTCAAGAGAGAGCTAGATAGGGCTCTTAAAAATAGCATAGTCAGGGGATATGGGGAGAAGGCAGGAATGGGGTACTGATTGGGGATGATCAGCCATGATCACATTGAATGATCATGAACCCACCGACGAATAAAATTGATATTGATATTGAAATGGCGGTGCTGGCTCGAAGGGCTGAATGGCCTACTCCTGCACCTATTGTCTATTGTCTTTCTGCTGCTTTTAGCATTTGCTCGTGAGCTATTTCACTTACTTTGTCTGTCCATGCGTTTGGTCATTTTGGTCACCCACCTAACCCCCAATTCCATGTTGTGATTATATTTGCATTTCTTCTGTTCAAAGCATGTCCTTGCCTTTCATGAACCTCCAGTCTATTGTTCACTCACTTTATGTTGTCCAGTTGTGCTGAACCCGTTTTCTGGTACTTGTCACAGCCTTGCAGTGCTGTCAAAAATATTCACAAATGTAATCGTTAAAATGTAGTGAGAAAAATATCAAAGGCAGAGTGAGTGTGGGTGGCAGTACTTGTTGCTTGTTTTTATTTTGCGTTCCCTTTTTGAAGCTTTCATTGGTCATAATGTGACAATCTATACATAACTAAAACTCTGATCTTGTGCCCTTCCGGTTTGAGGGGTTTTTCTATTTGCGCAAAAATGGTACGCCATAGCACAATGGTTTTTCACCAGGTTACTGACCGTTCTCCTGTGCTGTGGGTGCAACAAGTTTAGTTCCAATCGGTGGTACAGGGTACATTGTAAAAGTTATCCGGCGGCTGTGGAGGAAGGTTCAGTGAAGGCCCTGGTCCCGTCTCTCTCTCTCCTGCATCAAACACCCCTCTCCCCTGCCCGCCGTCTGCGGCAATGTCGGTCCCGTCTACCCCGTCCCCCCCCAGGTCCGTCTCCTCCGCTGCCACCGTTGCGGTAACTCGCCCTCACGGCCTTCTCAGAGGAGATCTTTTCCACCAGCTCATCGAAACTCGTGGTGCCCCACCATGACGAACACCGACTCCATCCCCCCCCCCGTCTGTGGCAGCAGCGAGCAGGCGGATGGACAGGACGTAGACTGGCCGAGCGGCAGCAGCAGCGGGCGTGCTCCCTTCTCCCCTCTCCCCTCTTCCCCCCCCCCCCCCGTTTCCCCGAACCCCTCCTCATCCCCCCCATCCCTCCTCTTTCTTCCCCCCCCCCCTCCACACGAAAGGGGGGAGGGGGCTGGGGGTGAGTAACATGAAGAGTGAGAGACGGGACAATTGTGAAGCTGGAGGAAGGATGATAAAGGGGAGGACAGAGGGAGGTTTATGTAGTCACCTAAATTGTCAAAATGTTATCTAAAAGCTACTCAAACAGAATATGAGGTGCTGTTCCTTTGGTTTGCGTGTGGCATTACTCTGGCAGTGGAGGAGGCCCAGGACAGAAGGGTCAGTGTGGGAAGGGGAGTTAAAATGGTTAGTAAAGGGGAATCCAGCGGGCCAAGCACAAGTGTGGAGCCTACACTTGGTGTGCAGGAGTTTCATGTACATGAAGGTAAAATTGTATTTGAACTAATGCTGTGGAAGCTAAATCGCGTTCTAAACTAATCCCGCCTGTTTGAATGTGTCTGAAGAAGGGTCCCAACCCAAAACGTTAACTATCTATATTCTCTAGAGATGCTGCCTGACCCAGTGAGTTACTCCAGCACTTTGTGTCCTGCTGGCTATTTTAAATTTGTTGTTGAACTAGTCAGGGTGGCAGAGATGCACAGCATTGGAGTTGCTGCCTCACAGCGCCAGAGACCCGCTGGACCTTGACTACAGGTGCTGTCTGTAAAGAGTTTGCACGTTTTCCCTCTGACCGTGTCGGTTTTCTCCGGGTGCTCCGGTGTCCACCTACACTACAAAAGTCTACAGGTTTGCAGGTTAATTGGCTTCTGGAAATTGTAAAATTGTCCGTAGTGCGTATAGGGTAGTGTTCGTGTGCGAGGATCGCTGGTCAGCGCGGACTCGATGGGCCGAAGGGCCTGGTACCATGCTGTATCTCTGAAGTCTAAAGAGACCAGTGTCTGTATCTCTAAATGGCCAACATGTTTTCGAAGAGAACAATTGAAATGTGTGCTTGCTCATGTCTGGCTGTTAACAATGAGGCTTTGTTTAAAGATGTAAGGGATAGTGTCTTTATTCTTCAGCGCATGGATTAATGATTAACAAATGACATTCATAATGAATGATTTGACGGGGTGGGGGGGGGAGCGGGTTTGCTCAAAATCTTTGCATAGTTTTTTAATTGAAAATCTGAATAGTTTAAATGATTTTTAGCAACTAGTGGATATCTTCCCCTTTCCTTTGAGTGATGTTCATGAGTTATGTTTAATATCAGACACAGTGTGCTGGAATAACTCAGCGGGTCAGGCAGCATCTCTGGAGGACATGGATAGGCGACTTTTCCAGCTATCTCTCCTATCCGCCCCCACCCTCTCCAATTCTAATCAGTCTGAAGAAGGGTCCCAAAACGTCACGGATCGATGTTCTCCAGAGATGCTGCCTGACCCGCTGAGTTACTCCAGCACTGTGTGTCTTTTTAACCTGACATATTAGAATTAGACAAGGTTGGTTTAAAGAAAAGCCAATATTTTGGTTATTTCTGTAGCGTTTACATAAGTTCAATGTCTGTGTTGATTGGGTCTAAAAGGTTAGGGATTGTAGGATCCAGAATAAGTTGACACATTGGATCTAAAATTGGCTTTTAGCATGGGAATCGTAAAACCAAATGAATCTTGACAGGCTGAGAAGGGTCTCGACCCAAAACGTCATCTGTCCATTCCCTCCACAGACGCTGCCTGACATGTAGAGCTCCTCCAGCACTTTGTGTTTGGCTCAAGATTCCGGCATCTGCAATTCCTTATGTCTTTCTTCCTTCAGTATCGCACTGACTGCATTCTAATAGCACGATTCTTGGCTCGACGAACATCCTTTAGTAATTCTCTGTGCTTTAAATGTAGAGATTTCTATTGGGATACTTCTGATAAACTACTGTTGCCTGGCATGGGATTGACTAGTCTAAACTAGGAACTTATTTATTTCCCCTGAAATGTTGCAAACATTAACTAAAACCTCTGAAGTCCCTGCAAAATGTGACAAGGTGAAATGCTGGGATTTATTTTCTCTGCACCAGGTGTGAGGGGAAGCATACTTCATGTGTTGTCAGCTGGTTCTTGGTGTCTTGTTGGAATTGCTGAACTGTTGAAACTTAATTTGGAAACCCTCGAGTTGTGGGAATTGTGATGGAAATGGCCCGCTTTCAAGTTGCACAGTCAGAGTAGGTGTACACGTTAGCATGACAGTTACACTGTTAAACTACAAGTCTGCATTAAAGAACGAGTGCTTTGCAATTTTCGTCATGTTCATAAGTCGTAAGAGTCATGTCATTGGTCATCCGACCCATCGAGTCTTCTTTGCCATTCAATTATGGTTGGTCTACCTTTTCCTGTCAACTCCATTCTCCTGCCTTTGCCCCATAAACCCTGACACCCGTACTAATTTAAAAACCCAACAATCTCTGTCTTAAAAATACCTAATGCCTCCACAGCCATCTGTGGTAATGAATTCCACAAATTCACCACCCCCTGACTAAAGAAATTCCTCCTCATCTCCTTTCTAAAGGAATGTCATTTTATTTTGAGGCTATGGTCTCTGGCCCTAGTCTCTCCCACTAGTGGAAACATCCTCCCCACATCCACTCTATCCAGGTCTTTCACAATTCAGTAAGTTTCAATGAGGTTTCCCCCCCCCCCCAAGCATCTTTCTACACTCCAGCGAGTACAGGCCCAGTGCCTTCAAATGGTCATCATATGTTAACCCAGTTATCCCTGAGATCATTCTCGTAAGCCTCCTCTGGATCCTGCCAGCGGCAGCACATCCATAGCAGACTAAGGCATTTGGGCTTTGTTAAATTGTAATTGTTAAGTTGCAAGTATTGTCTGCAGATCTGGTTGCCCCGTTATTGGAAGAGTGTGGAGGCTTTGGAGAGGGTGCAGAGGAAGTTTACGAAAATGCTGCTTGGATTAGTGGGGGTATTAGCTACATGATATCGATTGTTTTCTCTGGAACACAAGAGTTAGAGGGGAAACGGATAGAAGTATATAAAATAATGAGAGGCACAGATAGGGTAGAGTCAGAGCCTTCTTCCCCAGGGTGGAAGAATCAAATACTAGCGGGCAAAGCTTTAAGATGAGAGGGACAAAGTTTAAAGCAGCTGTGTGGGGCAACCTTTTTGTACACAGAGGGTTGGTAGTGCAAGCAGATACCATAGCGGCATTGAACATGTTATTAGATAGGCCCATGTGCATGGAGTAGAGGGATATGGATTATGTGCAGACAGATAAGGGATGGTCTTTACATCATGTTCAACACAGACATTGTGGGCTGAAGTCATTGCAGGCTCTTTTGCTGTACTGTTCTATGTAAGACCAGTAAATCCCTGCATTTTCAGAGGCAGGGCGTTGTGCAGGTAATTTTGGAGTGGAGCTTGTTTTCTGTGGTTTATATTAAAACCCTGTGGGGTGTTTGCAATGATAAAGCACTTCAGTTAAGTCAGACAGACTTGGATAGTTAAGACGCAGGAAAGAAGAATGTGCTCAAATGCAAAATTGGAGCTTTTGTAAAGAGCAAAGAGAATTGTAAAGAGAATTTGGGGCAGTGGAAATGGGGGGAAATGAGAGTTCAGGTTGCATGCTGTTGGAGATATTATCATGCATGGAAATTAATGTTCTCTTGACCTTCAAGTCACCTGGCCATGTTCTTCAGAGAAGCTGCTTGACTTGCCGAGTTACTCAACACTTTGTCTGTTGGTAAACCAGCATCTGCAGTTCCTTGTGTCTATATTTCACTAATACTAGTTGCTTTGTTTTGCTCACCTTTTGGGAATTACCTCTCCTCATGATCCCTTTCTAATTAACTGTTGCAGTCGTAGAAGACGTTGGTGAGACCACATTGAGAGTATTGTGTTCAATTTTGGTCACCATCTTGTAGGAAACTATAAAGGGTGCTGAGAAGATTTACAAGCACGTTGCTTGGTATCTAGGGCCTGAGCTCCAGGGAGAGGCTGAGCAGACTTGGACATTATTCCTTGGAGCACAGAAGGATGAGGGCTGATCTTGTGTAGGTGTATAACATCATGAGAGGAATAGATTGAGTAAATGTGTTTCATGCCAGATTATGGAATAGAGACCCAGAGAATATAGTTTTAAGGTGTGGTGGGGGTGGGTATTTAATAGGTGCCTGAGGGGTAACTTTTTTTACACACAAATGGGTAATACATTTGAAGGCTGATAAATCCCCAGGGATTTGATGGTCTGCATCCCAGGGTACTCAAGATGGTGGCTCTAGAAATCGTGGACGCATTGGTGATCATTTTCCAATTTTCTATATAGATTCTGGATCAGTTCCTGTGGTTTGGAGGATAGCTAATGTTATTCCACTTTTTAAGACAGGATGGAGAGAGAAAACGGGGAATTATAGACAAGTTAGCCTGACATTGGTGGTAGGTAAGATGCTGGAGTCATTTATTAAAAATGTAATAATGGCATATTTGAATAGCAGTAACAGGATCGGTCCACATCAGCATGGATTTATGAAGGGGAAATCTTGCTTGACTAATCTTCTGGAATTATTTGAGTATGTGACAAGTAAAATGGATAAGGAAGAGCCAGTGGATGTAGTGTATCTGGACTTTCAGAAAGCCTTTGATGAAGTCCCACACAGGAGATTAATGGGCAAAATTAGAGCACATGATATTGGGGGTAAGGTATTGACATGGATAGAAAATTGGTTGGCAGGCAGTAGTGTGTGGGACCACAGCTATTTACAAAATATATTAATGATTTAGATGAAGGAATTTAAAAGTAACATTAGCAAATTTGCAGATGACACAAAGCTGGGTGGTGGTGTGAACTGTGAAGAGGATGCTATGAGGATGCAGGGTGACGTGGATAGGTTGGGTGAGTGGGCAGATGCATGGCAGGTGCAGTGATGTGGATAAATGTGAGGTTATCTGCTTTGGTGGTAAGAACAAGAATGCTGAATGGTGTCAGATTAGGAAAAGGGGAAGTGCAATAAGACCCGGGTGTCGTTGTGCATCAGTCACTGGAAGTAAGCATGCAGGTACAGCAGGCAGTGAAGAAAGGTAATGGCATGATAGTCTTCATAACGAGAGGAGTTGAGTACAGGAGCAAAGAGGTCCTTCTGCAGTTGTAATGGGCCCTGGTGAGTACAGGGCCACATTTGGAATATTGTGTGCAGTTTTGGTCTCCTAATTTGAGGAAGGACAGTCTTGCTGTTGAGGGAGTGCATCGTAGGTTCATGAGGTTAATTCCTGGGACGGCGGGCCTGTCATATGATGAAAGAGTAGAACGACTGGGCTTGTATACACTGGGATTTAGAAATTAGAACATGTTGCCCATGTTCGGGGAGTCCAGAACCAGGGGCCACAGATTAAGAATAGGGGATAGGCCATTTAAAACTGAGATGAGGAAAAACCTTTTCACCCGGAGAGTTGTGTATTTGTGGAATTCACTGCCTCAGAAGGCAGCAGAGGCCAATTCACTGGATTCATTCAAAAGAGAGTTAGATAGAGCTCTTAGGGCTAACTGAATCAAGGGACATGGGAGAAGGCAGGAACGGGGTACCGATTGTGGATGATCAGCCATGATCGCATTGAATGGCGATGCTGGCTCAAAGGGCCGAATGGCCTTCTCCTGCACCTATTGTCTATGTATCTATGTGGTGGGTGTATGGTACGAGCTGCCAGAGGAGGTAGTTGAGGCAGGTACTATTATTACGTTTAGAAAACCTTTGGATGGATACATGGATAGGACAGGTTTGGAGGGATATGGGACAAACGCAAGCAGATGGGACCAGTGTAGATGGGACATGTTGATCATTGCAGGCAAGTTGGGCTGATGGGCCCGTTTCTGTGCTGTATCACACTGAGTAACATGAGCTGCATGCATCCCTGACATTGTGACCAAATGCTTGCTCTTCGTCGGTGTACTTTGACAATAGCACACTATCGGTGGCCGATTAGGAAAAGGGGAGATGCAACGAGACCTGGGTGTCATGGTACACCAGTCATTGAAAGTAGGCATGCAGGTGCAGCAGGCAGTGAAGAAAGCGAATGGTACGTTAGCATTCATAGCAAAAGGATTTGGGTACAGGAGCAGGGAGGTTCTACGGCAGTTGTACAGGGCCTTGGTGTGACCACACCTGGAGTATTGTGTACAGTTTTGGACTCCTAATCTGAGGAAAGACATTCTTGCCATAGAGGGAGTACAGAGAAGGTTCATCAGACTGATTCCTGGGATGTCAGGACTTTCATATGAAGAAAGACTGGATAGACTCGGCTTGTACTCACTGGAATTTAGATGATTGAGGGGGGATCTTATAGAAACTTACAACATTCTTAAGGGGTTGGACAGGCTAGATGCAGGAAGATTGTTCCTGATGTTGGGGAAGTCCAGAACAAGTGGTCACAGTTTAAGGATAAGGGGTAAGTCTTTTAGGACCGAGATGAGAAAAACATTTTTAACACCGAGAGTGGTGAATCTGTGGAATTCTCTGCCACAGAAGGTAGTTGAGGCCAGTTCATTGGCTATATTTAAGAAGGAGTTAGATGTGGCCCTTGTTGCTAAAGGGATCAGGGGGTATGGAGAGAAGGCAGGTACAGTAATACTGAGTTGGATGACCAGCCATGAACATTTTGAATGGCGGTGCAGGCTCGAAGGACCGAATGGCCTACTCCTGCACCTATTTTCTATGTCTCTATATATTTTAATGAGTCATCTCAGCTGAGTACTTGCCCTTGCTACTTGTCAAGATGTGCTTGGAGAGTAATTGTGAAACGTGTCTGACTCTGATCCCACATCAGGAAACTTGCCGTGTTCTCCATGACCCTGGAGTACTGACCACTGGGGGGGATGAACGGGGACACTACCTGGTGTGTGTGACACCCAGTAAAAGTTCACTGCTTCATTGAATCCATGTTGTGTTTCTAAAGGCATCCGGAAATTAATCAGATGCTGCTGGTTGAAGCTGAGGCAAACTGCCTGTCTTTAGTTTCCTTTGCAATAAATCGTGATGTTATATGAATAATTCACCACTACGACAAATTCATGATTAAATGATGGTGTGCGAGTAGTGTTTGTGAAGCTGATGTTTCCCAGCATGGTGTAGGTATAGCAGCAAACATCACTGAATTGTTTATCTCATAGTTCTGTTTCAGATGGGTTTAAATGGGTTTAAATTTTGATATTTTCACATTTCGTTGTATGCAAATCTTTATTTCATAATGCTCCTCAGTAATGCACCTGTGGTCAAAAATAGTATTAAGGATTGAATGGACTAATGGTCTTGTGATTCTTTTCAATTTTGAATGGACGCTGTCCTTGTAATTTAGGTTAGAGATGCAGCATGGCATCGGCCCACCAAGTCCACACCGAGTCTGACCAGTCATCACCTGTACGTTAGTTCCATCCTACACACTTGGAGGCAATTTACAGAGGGCACAATAACCTACAAACCTGCATGTCTATGGGATGTGGGAGCACCTGGTCACAGGGAGAATGTGCAAACTCCACACATACAGCACTCACAGTCAGGGTTGAACCCGTGTCTCTGGTGCTGTAAGGCAACAACTCTACTGATGTGCCACTGTGCCCCCCCCCCCCCCCCCCCCTTTAATAAAATGGTGACGAAAATCGTCAATCCTTTCTCCTGTGTAAATCCTTAATCTGTCCAATGTTTCACTTTGTTTAGAGCAAAGTCAACCTAGTAAATATAGAACAGTCCAGCGCAGGACTTTGGCCCACAGTAGTTTCTGTTTATTATTATCATGTGCACTGAGGTACTGCCATTGTTTAGCATGCTATCTAATCAAATCAGATAATGCTGTACACAAATATAATTAAGCCAAACTCAACTACTATAGGTAGAGCAAAGGTGTAGGAAGGAACTGCAGATGCTGATTTACACCGGATATAAACACAAAATGCTGGAGTAATTCAGCGGAACTCAGCGGCATTAGAGATATGGAAGGGGAAGGTGTGAAAACATCAGATACACAAATACCTTGCCCTTCCATACCTCTAGACTCCATCTCCCCTGACTCTCAGTCTGAAGAAGGATCTTAACCCGTAAGGTCACCCATTAACTTCTCTCCAGAGATGCTGCCGGTCCCGCTGTGTTATTCCAGCATTTTGTGTCTATCTTAGATGGAGTAAAGTGGAAGATACAGAGTGCAGGATATAGTTAAAGAGATATTGATACAAAAATATTTTTTCACGGGTGTAATATCTGTTACTAAGTTCTCAGCATCGTAGCACATCAGTCCCATAGACAAAGCACAATGTCCGCAACAGGGTAGAGGTGAATCGGGCAGTACCCTCGCTTATGGAAGGACAGAAGCCTGATAACAGAGGGGAAGAAGCTGTTCCTGAGTCTGGTGGCTGAGACTACAGGGCCAGGCTTGTTTTTAGACTTGCTACATCTGCTAGAGACGACAGTTAGAGCCTTTGTTTAGCTTCTTAACAGCAAACGGGACAGCAGTGGTGATGCTCAAACATACGGCAATGGTGTGTGCACATTGAGATCCCTCTTTGAAAATAGAGTTTGATGATAGTCAAAAGATATTTTGTATCTAAATAAGTTACTGAATTGTGTATTAAGTGTAATGTGGTGGATATTCCCCATCTCAGTATTTCTGGTGGAACTATGGTTTTTGTTTATGTTTGGGGATACAGCATGGCAACAGGCCCTTTGGCCCACGCCGACCATCCATCACCCGTTCACACAAATACTATGTTATCCCATTTGTCTCATCCACTCTCTGCAAACAAGGGACAATTTACAGAAGGCAAATTTAACCCACAAACTCAGCACGGTGGCACAGCAGTAGAGCAGTAGGGGATCAGAGGGTATGGAGAGAAGGCAGGTACGGGATACTGAGTTGGATGATCAGCCATGATCATATTGAATGGCGGTGCAGGCTCGAAGGGCCGAATGGCCTACTCCTGCACCTAATTCCTATGTTTCTATGTAGTTGCTGCCTTGCGGTGCCAGAGACTTGGGTTCAATCCTGACAAAAGGTGCTGTCTGTATGGTGTTTGCACGTTCTGGTTTTCTTTGGCATCTCCGAGTGGGAGTACCATCGAGTATGGCTGCCCTGCCTGCAGCTGTTTGTCCTAACATCCTTTAAAACATTTTTAGTATGTTAAAAAGTTTTGTTTTGGAAGTCTACGCTTTTTATGTGGGGGGTGGGGGAAAGGGGGAAACTTTTTTTTCTCAGTCCCTACCTGGTCGGAGATGCATCCTCCGAGCCGCATCTTCACCCCCTCCTCGCGGCCTACCACCTGGACTGGAGCAGCGTTTCCTGCCGGGACCGACCAGGAACTTCAGCGCTGAAGCACCATCGCGGAGTGGGCGATGCTTTACCGAGGGCCGCCGTGTGGTACGCTCCGGAGTGCTGAGACCGCCGACTCCAACATCGCGGAGCTGTGGGGTCTGCGAAGCTTCCAGCCGCGGATGGCGCTGATTTTAAACACTGCAGAGCCCGAGATTGCCAGTGTTGGACCAGCGCGGCCTGTGGAATTCGGGAGCAAGCGGCAGTTTCAGACACTCCAAGCCGGTGAAGAGTGTTCTTCCGACGCTGGAGCTCCATCATCCGGCGAGAGGGCCTGAAACATCGGGCCACTGTTGCAGCGACTGCGGAGGCCTCAAATAGGCCCCGACCACGGGGTGAACACAGAGGAAGATGACTGGACTTCCTTCCCTCACAGTGGGGGGATGTTCTATGTTAAATTCTTCTTTAATGTTGTGTTTTATATTTATTGGTGTGCTGCAATGGCAACTCAAATTTCACTACACCCCCAATTGGTGTATGTGACAATAAATGGCCTTTGTCCTTTGTCCTTTGTTTTCTCCCACATGCCAAAGACGTGCAGGTTTGTAGGTTAATTGACTTTAGTAAACTTGTGAAATTGTCCCTAGTGTGTACTCCAGTGCTAGTGTATAGGGTGATCGCTGGTCGGTGGGCCGAAGGGCCTGTTTCCACACTGTATCTGCGTCTGAAGTTAAAGTCGAAATTTGAGCAAATTGGAGCAACCAGAGGAAACCCAGGGAGAATGTACAAACTCCACACAGACAGTAACTGAGATCAGGATCAAACCCGGTCTCTTGCACCGAGGCAGCAGCTCCAAGCATTGGCCAAAACAATGTGCTTGTCACTTGAATGGAACTTAAACGCACAACTGTCTTAATCTACGACAGGATTTGTGGCTGAAACTTAATCTTTAAATACACCTTTGTGGGGGTATGCGCTGAGTTGGCAGTGTACCAGCCTGCCTGCTCTTGGCCTTGGCTGAGAATGTTTTTGGGATGATTATAGAAGGCAGAAAACATTTGCCGCACAGAATGATAGTGCTTACTGAGTGAGTCTGTAAAGTCTGGGAAAATGCTCGAGCCGTTTTCAGTCTTGTAATGTTATTGATTTGAGCTGTGAAGCTGCTGATTTTGGAGATGTATTAGTAACCCCCCCCCCCCCTCCCCCAAATTCCCTGTCCCTGTCCCCACCTGGACCTGCGCCTATCTCTCCCCCCCCCCCCCCCCCCCCCCCCCCCCCCCCCCCTCTCCTGCCACATTCCTTCCTCCACCTTCACAATTTGTAACTCTTCAATCTTTTCTTGCACCTTTTCATCTTTAGCCTTATCAGGCCACAAGATGTTGAAGTAACTAACTCAGCGGGTCAGGCAGCATTCCTGGAGAACATGAACAGGTGACATTTCAGTTTGTAGCAAGAAGCATCCCGTCCCGAAACGTCACCGACCCATTTTCTCCACAGGTGCTGCCTGACTCGCTGAGTTGCTTCAGCACTTTGCGTCTCGATTTGAAATGTTTGGATTTGGGATTCGAGGCCAAATTCCAGCTCCATGAGCAAGGTCATTGTTTATTCTCCCCTATATTGGGAATGCTAAAGCTTACCCCTCAACTGGAGCAGACAGTGCACCAAAGGAACAGGCCCTTCAGCCCACAATATCTGTGCCCAACATGATGCCCAGCTAAACTGATCAAATGTACCTGCATGTAATCAATATCCCTCCATATCCACATGCCTATACAAAAACCTCTTAAAACTGCTAACATCACCACCACCACCCCTGGCATTGTGTTCCAGGCACCCCCCCACCCTCTGTAAAAATCCTTGCCCTGCATATCTTTCAACTTTGTGTAGGAAGGAACTGCAGATGCTGGCGTATACCAAAGTTAGACACAAGGTGCTGGAGTAACTCAGTGGGTCGGGCAGCATCTCTGGGGAAAAAGAACGGGTGACGTTTCATGTTGGGGCCCTTCTTCAGACGGAAGAAACGTCATCCTTCCTTTTTCTCCAGAGATGTTGCTTGACCGACTGAGTTATCTTTAAACTTTGCAACTCTCACCTTCATGCTACGCTGTTGAGTGTGGTTTGGGTTTGATAGACCACGGGCACACATGCACACATGCATGCACACACACGCACATGCGCGCACACACACTCATTAGAAGCCTCATAATCGTCTGCTTTAAATATAAAGGAAGAATTTGAATGGAAACAAGTGGTGTAAATTACAGGGTCTCGACCCGAAACACCACCCATTCCTTCTCTCCACAGATGCTGCCTCACCTGTTGAGTTACTCCAGCATTTTGTGTCTACCTTTGATTTTACCAACATCTGCAGTTATTTCTTACTACCCTGGCTTTGTGATTCATTTCACTCCACGCAATGTACAAACATATATGCATGGGAACAAATAACTCAAGTTGTGCATTGGGTCTCTGAATCGCTGTAGGCAGTAAACTCCTGCCCAGAATTTCAAATCTGTGTAAAAGGTGTCATCTAGACCAGTGCTGCTTAAACTGGTGAATGGTTCAGCCAAGGGTGAATAAAATTATTTTTGGATGAATGAAGGGTTAATGACATAATTTATTCAGATATTTAGTCTGTGGAATTTTCTGCTTCAGAGGGCGGTGGAGGCAGGTTAGTATTATGAGAGAATGGAGCGGCTGGGCTTGTATACTCTGGAGTTTAGTGATGAATACCTTATTGCCTCAGATTGTTAAGGGTTTGGACACGAAGGCAGGGTGTCCCTCTGGGGGAGTCCAGAACCAGGGGATGCTCTCACAGAGAGTAAGCTGTGAAAGATAGGGCGGTGGACTCGGGTTCTCTGGAAAAATAGCTCTTAAAGTCAGGGGATATGGGGAGAAGGCAGAAACGTGGTACTGATTGGGGATGATCAGCCATGATCACATTGAATGGCCGTGCTGGCTCGATGGGCCGAATGGCCTACTCCTGCACCTATTGTCTATTTATATTTTTTCTATACTTAAAAAAGGCATTGCCATTAAAGTGGTTTGTGAACTATTATTGGTTTTAATGGCAGTGGAGCTGGAAATTTGATATGTTTTTCTCTCTCTACCTATGGTTTTCTAATTTCAAAGTAGCAGGATATTTCCCAAATTTACCTTTAGGGAAGACCATGGTTTTTTGAGCTTGTTTTCCAAGAAAAAAAACTGCAGTAATCAAAGCACAAAAGGGCAGGATGGGGCTGAAGCCCAGTGTTTAGACGTTGGAATGTTTTTTTTTAAATCAATCTCATCAAATGATTTTCCAACTCCAGTGGTAATTAAACGTTTTTTTTCCACTCCAAGTTTTCTTTCCATATTTTTAGGATATTCAAAAAGTTCAATAAAATAAACACTTAATAAATTAGTTAATTTATGTTTTTTTTGCTCATGTGACAATAAATTATACATCCAATTATGCACAAGGGAGAATGAGACAAAAATTACCAAAAAAACATCGGAAAATTAGTCAAGTGTGAATTAAGTTTTGTGCTAAAGACTCGAGGGTGAATGATACTGAAATAGTTTAAAAGCACTGGTCTAGACACACGGGAAATGAAAATGACTCACTTAATGAAGGGGAAAACTAATGGTGACACAAACCACAGATGCTGGAATCTTGAGCAAAACACAAAGTGCTCGGGTGGTCAACGGGTCAGACAGTATATGCAGAGGGAATGGACAGGCGACGTTTTGGGTCAGGAACCTTCATCAGTGTTTGGAGAAGGGGAGGGGGGGGGAGAGCTGGAACACAGGTGGGAGCGGGACAAAGCCTGGTGAGTGACAGATGGATAGAGGTGAGGGTGTGGGTGATAGAAGTATATACAATTTATGAGAGGCATAGATACGGCGGATGGTCAGAATCTTTTTCCCCCAGGGTGGAAATGTTACAGACTAGAGGGCTGGGCAAAGTTGGAGGACTTGTGTGGGGCAAGTTATCTTACACAGAGGATCGTGAGTGCCTGGGACGTGCTGCCAGGAGTGGTGGTGGAGGCAGACATGTCTACTGACCAAGAATACTTCCATACACCACAATGAAGTACTTTGAGGGGTTAGTGAAGGTATGTATCAACTCCTGCCCCAATGATGCAGCTGCTCCAGTTGCTGGCTCAACGCGCCAAAGAACCGGGTTCGATCCTGACCTCGGGTGCTGTCTGTGCGGAGTTTGTCATGCAGGTTTGCAGGTTAATTGGTCCTCTGTAAATTGTCATTCGTGTGCAGGGAGTGGATGAGAAAGTGGAATAACACTGAACTAGTGTGAATGGGTGATCGATGGTCGGCATGGACTTGGTGGGCTGAAGGGCCTGTTTCCATCTCGAACCTCAACTCTGAACTCGAGCTGCTTATGATTTTTGTCTCCTGCAGATATTTCCCTTATCCATCAGTAATCTGTGCACAGAATCAGCAGCCGCAGACCACACAATCTTCCCAGCTTGAAATCAAATTGAGTTTGAATTGTGTTGTCAAATTCTGCATGTGATTATGCTTGAAATAAAGGCAATCCAGACAAAATAATTCAGCTGTACTTTGGGTTCTTAGATGCCACAAGAATGGCACTTACACATTTACTTGGAGACCCTTGGAAGCATTGAAGTCAGTCATTCTGCTTTTAAATGGGTTGAGATGTATGGTAATTCTGTTGGTGGATAATATGCTTTTTGTTCAGAACTAAGCTTGCTTTCAGAGCCTGACATTTCTGATCATTGAAATGTGACTGTTTATGTATTAGTAATCACTCGGTTACATAAAGAGAGTGTTGAGTTTCTTGAGCCGTGGGTGTTGCTTCAACAATGATGGAGACTTTTATTTTTGGTCGGATCATATCTTTGTGGGTTTAGATGTGGAATACATTAGCCGTGTTTTCAAAAATACGCAATCCAGCCGTGTATATTATGCAAGATAGGCTGTCTCTCAAGCAGTAGCTAAAGCAAAAAGGCAGAGTACAAGTTGGGGAGAAGACACAACACGATAGAAAATGTCATTTTATTGTAGCTGTCTGCCATTCGGACACTGGAGGACCAGCAATGCCTTTGGACGTGGTCGTTTTGATCGAAATAAGCGACGCAAGGCTTTTATAAACTCTGCTCTATTGGGGTAAGACAAGTGTTTTATGTAGGATTTCCGCCAAGTGCAAGTTAGTTTAGTTAGTGTGGCACGGTGGTGCAACGGTAAAGCTACTGTCTTGCAGCGCCAGGGTCACGGGTTCGATCCTGACTATGGGTGCCGTTTGTACCGAGTTTGTTCGTTCTCCCCATGACTTGCGTGTGTTTTGTCCGAGATCTTCAGTTTCCTCCCACGCCCCAAAGACGGTTTGGTATAGATTTAAAAATTGTCCCTACCGTGTGTGGGGTAATGTTAATATGCGGGGATCGCTGGTCGGTGTGGACGGTGCGCCGATGGGCCTGTTTCTGCACTGTATCTCTAGACTAAACTAAACTAATTTTTTATTGTCATGTGCGGTGATAAGATTGGACGTGTGAAATGTTTGACATAGCTGGCTCAACTTCATTCAATGAGAAGTGAAATTCTCAGTGTGTAGGAAGGAACAGCAGATGCTGGTTTATACCAAAGGATAAATACAAAGTGCTGGAGGAACTCGGAGGTCAGGCAGCATCTCTGGAGAAAAGAAAAGGAATGTCTGACATTTTGGGTCAGGACCCTTCTTCAGACTGAAAGTAGAGAGGGGGGGGGGGGGGGGGAAGAAACTGGAGGTAGTTAAAGGCCAGAACAAAGCAGGGCTGGCAACAGATGTCCATAATGATCCATTGTTGGCTGGGGAAGAGGTGACATTCTCAGTCTTGGGTGTAATGCTGTCATTGGGCCAGTTGGCGATGAAATGGTGGGACTGGTGAGAGACAATAGACAATAGGTGTAGGAGTAGGCCATTCGGCCCTTCGAGCCAGCACCACCATTCAATGTGATCATGGCTGGTCATCCCCAATCAGTACCCCGTTCCTGCCTTCTCCCCATATCCACCGACTCCGCTATCTTTAAGAGCTCTATCTAGCTCTCTCTTGAAAGTATCCAGAGAACGAGCCTCCACTGCCCTCTGAGGCAGAGAATTCCACAGACTCATAACACTCTGTGAGAAAAAGTGTTTCCTCGTCTCCATTCTAAATGGCTTACCCCTTATTCTTAAACTGTGGCCCCTGGTTCTGGTCTCCCCCAACATCGGGAACATGTTTCCTGCCTCTAGCGTGTCCAAACCCTTAACAATCTTATGTTTCAATAAGATACCCTCTAATCCTTCTAAACTCCAGAGTGTACAAGCCCAGTTGCTCCATTCTCTCAGCATATGACAGTCCCGCCATCCTGGGAATTAACCTTGTAAACCTACGCTGCACTCCCTCAATAGCAAGAATGTCCTTCCTCAAATTAGGGGACCAAAACTACACACAATACTCCAGGTGCGGTCTCACTAGGGCTCTGTACAACTGCAGAAGGATCTCTTTGCTCCTATACTCGACTCCTCTTGTTATAAAGGCCAACATGCCATTCGCTTTCTGCACTGCCTGCTGTACCTGCATGCTTACTTTCATAGACTGATGAACAAGGACCCTCAGATCCCGTTGTACTTCCCCTTTTCCCAACTTGATGCCATTTAGATAGTAATCGGCCTTCCTGTTTTTGATACCAAAGTGGATAACCTCACATTTATCCACATTAAACTTCATCTGCCATGCATCTGCCCACTCCCCCCAACCTGTCCAAGTCACCCTGCATTCTCATAGCATCCTCCTCACAGTTCACACTGCCACTCAGCTTTGTGTCATCTGCAAATTTGCCAATGTTACTTTGAATCCCTTCATCCAAATCTTTGATGTATATTGTAAATAGCTGCGGTCCCAGCACCGAGCCTTGCGGTGCCCCACTAGTCACTACCTGCTATTCTGAAAGCACCCGTTAATCCCTACTCTTTGTTTCCTGTCTGCCAACCAATTTTCTATCCATGTCGGCACTTTACCCCCAATACCATGTGCCCTAATTTTGCCCACTAATTTCCTTTGTGGGACCTTATCAAATGTTTTCTGAAAGTCCAGGTACACTACATCCACTGGCTCTCCCTTGTCCATTTTCCTTGTTACATGCTCAAAAAATTCCAGAGATAATAGATTTGTTGATGCAGTGAAGCAAATGGCTTTACTGTTTCTCTTGTTGTAACTACTATATGAGCAAGTGGTATGAACATTGACTTCTCAAACTTCAGGTAGAGTTTGCTCTCCATCCCCAGCTCTCTCACTAGTCTGACTGCCTCTGCCTACATTTGTTCACTGTCCACCCCTGATATCATTCTGAAGAAGGGTCTCGGCCCGAAACATCGCAAATTCCTTCTCTCCATAGATCTGGATCTCTGTCGAGAAGGAATTGGTGACATTGGGGCTAAAGAAAGGTCTCGACCCGAAACGTCACCCATTCCTTCTCTCCAGAGATGCAGCCTGTCCCGCTGTGGTACATCTAATAACTGAACATTATACTGATCAAAGGTGAAGGGAAGCAATGCAGATTTATTGAATCTGCATTCCAGAGCTGTAAGTTTATAACTAGAGGGGACACAAAGTGCAGGTGTAACTCAGCAAGTCAGGCGGCATCTCTGGAGAACATGGCTACATGGCTAGGTGACGTTTCTGGTCCGGGCCTTTCTTCAGAACTTGTTCAGACTATCTTCAGAACCCCCCCCCCCACACTTTGTGTCTTTCATAACCGATCTTTTGTGTCGAAAGGAACCGCAGATAGATACAAATGCTGGAGTAACAAAGCGGGTTGGGAAGTATCTCTGAATAAAAAGATAAGTGACGTTTGGGACACCCATTTATTTTCTCCATGGATGCTGCCTGACCCGCTGAGTTGCATCAGCATTTTGTGTTTATCTGCATATCCTTGTTTCTACAAGTTTATACCTCGACTGGAACTTAACTTGAAGGAAACAATTAAATGAACTGCAAGTTTGAAGACGCAAGAAACAACAGAAAAAGAGACAAAGTGCTGGAGTAACTCAGCGGTCAGACAGCATCTCTGGAGAACATGGATAGGTGATGTTTTGGGTCGGGACCCATCTTCAGACTGAAGAAAAGTCCCAACCAAATACACCACTTATCCATGTTCTCCAAGATCAGTGTGGGAATGGGAAGGAGAGTTTTAAATGGTTAACAACGGGGAGATCCAGCAGCCCTTGGTGGACCAAAAGCAAGTGTTCAGCAAAACGATTGCATTTCAGTCCCTAGTTTACCAAACAAAGACACAAAGCACTAGAGTAACACAGTAGGTCAGACATCACCTCCGGAAAACATGGATCACTGACGTTTAGGGTCGGGACTCTTCTTCATACGAGTTGGCAGCTTGGTTTGTGATCCAAATATTTCTGATCCCGCTTGCAGTTAGATCACAACACAAAATGCTGGAGGAACTCAGCGGGTTAGGCAGCATTTGGAGGGAATGGGCAGGCGACGTTTTAGGTCGAGACCCCTCCATGAACTCTGGAGAAGACAAGTGTAGAGGAAGGATACGTGGCTATGGAGTGAGTCTGGGTCAACATGGTGGGAGAGCAGCAGCAAACATCGAGGGGGAGCAGTGAGAGAGGGTCTCATAGAACTCGTGTCGGAAGGAGGAGAATGGGAATGGGAGCAAAAAAACAATTAGCCGCAATCGAATGGCGGAGTAGATTCAATGGGCCAAGTGGCCTAATTGTGTTCCTATGTCCTATGGTCTTAACTCCTTAAATGTAGGCATCCTTTGTTGAGTTTTAACAGTTGAGCAGTTCAATGGAGGCGCAAGGAACTGCAGATGCTGGAACTTGATCAAAACACAATGTGCTGGAGGAACACTGGGCAGCATGGTGGCATAGCGGTAGAGCTGCTGCCTTACAGCACCAGAGATCCAGGTTCAATCCTGACTCTGTACGGAGTTTGTACATTCTCCCCGTGACCGCGTGGGCTCCGGTTTCTCCTCGCATTCCAAAGACGGTCGCTTTCTCGGTTAATTTGGCTTTGGTAAAAATTGTAAATTGTCCCTCGTGTGGATAGGATAGTGTAGAGGGATTGTTTGTTGGCGCAAACTCGGTGGGCCGAAGGGCCTGTTTCCGCGCTGTATCTCTAAACCAAAATTAAACTGTAGATGCTGCTTGACCCACTGAGTTCCTCCAGTACTTTGCTTTGCTGAAGATGTACCTGCAGCCCCTTGTCTCTCTTATTTACAAAATGTTCAGTCCTTGAAGGATTTGAGGAAGCTTACTGCCCGGAATTCTAAAATATAAAATGTACTGTACACTGTGTGTAGGATGCATACTCTCCAACGGACCAGTATATGCCATCTATGTTTAATGTGGGGAGTGTTTCAGAAGTTAGTATTTGAAAAACACCAGTCATTTATTGAACATTTAAACTGCAATTAGTTCTGAATATTCAGTAGTATGGGGTCTACAATAACCCTGTGCCCAGTTAGTGCATGACTGCTTTGTAAATATAACATGTTGGGGGGGGGGGGGGGGATACACACATTTAATGCTTGACAAATGATGTTGAAAGTTATTGATCTTGAATGCTTGAGTTTGGACACACATCATAATCCACATTTTCACTCAAAGGCAATGGCAGTGTTGAAATGGAGCTGGCGAGAGTAATTTTGACATAAATTGCTGTAAAGTTTGACATGGGTAGATTAAAACAGCAGGAATGAAAAGTCTGTTCATTATTCAGTGCATTTGTGGAAATGGTGAACTTGTTGTGTTGCAAATACTCTGAAAGTGAGAATTACAGAACACAAAATGAATGTAAGTCGTATGTAACATATATGATGCATTAAATCTATACATCAACATCTCGGAACTAAATGTAGACATGGCAAATGTGAAATGTTTCACTTTGGCCGTAATGTTGCTGGAATGAAAATAAATATGTAATAATTGTGCTGTGTACAGGAAGGAACTGCAGATGCTGGTTTAAACCATAGATAAACACAAAAAGCTGGAGTGACTCAGCGGGTCAGATAGCATCTCTGGAGAATAAAGGAATAGGTGGCGTTTTGGGTCGAGACCTACACTAATTTTATAACTTTGCATCCGGCTCTCCATAATGGAGAAATTATATGATTGTTGGCTTCTTGAAGATAGATGGATTGGTTATTTTTAAAGTAGAGATTTATAGGTTCTTGATTAGGAAAGGTGTCAAAGGTTACAGGGAGAATGGGGTTGAGACGGAAAGATAGATCAGCCTTGATTAAATGTTGGAGCAGACTTGATGGGCCGATTGGCCCAATTCTGCTATGTCATCATCTAATGGTCTTATGACTGGCACAATTAGGGGCGGTACAGTGGGTTAGTGGTAGAGTTGCTGCCTCACTGCCCCGAAGACCCAGATTCGATCCTGACCGAGGGTGCTGTCTATGTGGAGTTTGCAAGTTCTCCCCGTGACCAATTGGGTGCTGTCTATGTGGAGTTTGCATTGTTCTCCCTGTGACCTTTGGGTGCTCTGGTTTCCTCACACACTCCAAAGGTCTACAGGTTTGTAGGTTCAAGAAGGAACTGCAGATGCTGGTAGATCGAAGGTACACAAAATTGCTGGAGAAACTCAGCAGCATCTATGGAGCGAAGGAAATAGGCGACATTTCGGGCCAAAACTCTTCTTCAGACTGATGGGGGTGGGGGGGAGAAGGAAGGAAAAAGGGAGGAGGAGGAGCCCGAAGGCGGGGGGATGGGAGGAGACAGCTCGAGGGTTAAGGAAGGGGAGGAGACAGCAAGGGCTAGCAAAATTGGGAGAATTCAACGTTCATGCCATCAGGACGCAAGCTGCCCAGGCGGAATATGAGGTGCTGTTCCTCCAATTTCCGGTGTTGCTCACTCTGGCAATGGAGGAGACCCAGGACAGAGAGGTCGGATTGAGAATGGGAGGGGGAGTTGAAGTGCTGAGCCACCGGGAGTTCAGGTAGGTTATTGCGGACTGAGCGGAGGTGTTCGGCAAAACGATCGCCCAACCTCCGCTTAGTCTCACCGATGTAAATCAGCTGACATCTAGAGCAGCGGATGCAGTAGATGAGGTTGGAGGAGATACAGGTGAACCTTTGTCGCACCTGGAACGACTGCTTGGGACCTTGAATGGAGTCGAGGGGGGAGGTGAAGGGACAGGTGTTGCATTTCTTGCGGTTGCAACGGAAAGTGCCCGGGGAGGGGGTGGTACGGGAGGGAAGGGAAGAATGGACAAGGGAGTTGCGGAGGGAGTGGTCTTTGCGGAAGGCAGACATAGGGAGAGATGGGAAGATGTGGCGAGTGGTGGGGTCACGTTGGAGGTGGTGGAAATGGCGGAGGATTATGTGTTGTATTTGCCGGCTGGTGGGGTGAAAGGTGAGGACCAGGGGGACTCTGCCCTTGTTGCAAGTGCGGGGATGGGGAGAGAGAGCAGTGTTGCGGGGTTTGGATGAGACCCTGGTGCGAGCCTCATCTATGGTGGCGGAGGGGAATCCCCGTTCCCTGAAGAACGAGGACATTTCTGATGCCCTGGTATGGAATGCCTCATCCTGGGAACAGATGCGGCGTAGGCAGAGGAATTGGGAATAGGGGATGGAGTGTTTACAGGCGGCAGGGTGGGAAGACATGTAATCCAGATAGCAATGCGAGTCAGTTGGTTTGTAGTGTATGTCGGTCAGGAGTCTGTCCCCTGCGATGGAGATGGTGAGGTCAAGGAATGGTAGGGAAGTGTCGGAAATGGTCCAGGTGTATTGGAGTGCCGGATGGAAGTTGGTGGTGAAGTGGATGAAGTCACTCAGTTGTGTGTAGGTGCAGGAGGTTCATTGGCTTTGGTCAAGATTGTAAATTGTCCCTTGTGTGTAGGGTAGTGTTAGTGTACAAAGGGATCGCTGGTCGGTGCAGACTCAGTGGGCCCAAGGGCCTGTTTTTGCGCTGTTTCTCTGAACTAAACAAACAATTGTGAAAAAGGAATGCTGTTGGGTGTCGGAATTTACTGAGTGTGCACTAAAGTTATATTAGAGTTTCTGCACGGTTTAGCATTTGGATTATTTTCTTGTGATTTAGAGGAATGGTAGGAAAATTGATGAAAGATGGCAAACCAAAAGTATGATAAACAATGGCTGCCTCGCCAACAGTCTGTCTGTCCTTTCCTTTGTGTCTGTTTTTTTAATGTTCTTTAGCTTGTTTTGTGTTGGGGGGGGGGAGTTGGGGGAAACTTTTTTTTAATCTCTTACCTCGATGGAGATGTGATTTTTTTTTTCCCCGTGTCGTATCTCCGTCCGCACTATGGCCTAACGTGGTAGAGTTGGCAGCGTTTGCTGGAGATCGACCGAGAGCTTCATCGCGGGAGCCTGCGGACTTCCCATCACGAACCTCGCAATCTCTGTCGGGGGACGTCTTTGGGGCTCCAACCGTGGGAGCTATGGGACTCTAACATCGCGGAGCCCGCGGTCTCTGGTCAGAGACCGACTTCGGGGAGTCCAAGCCGCAGGAGCTTTCGACAGCCCTGATGCGGAAGTTTCGACCGCCCCGACGCAGGGGGTTTGACCGCCGGCTACGGGAGCTTCGATCGCCCCGACGGATGGTTCAACTGCCACGACCACGGGAGAATAAAGAGGAAGGAGATTGCCTTCCATCACAGTGAGGAACATGGGGAATCTGCTGTGGAGGTTGTTTATGATAACTTTATGTAGTTGTGTGTTTTGTTGCTTTTTGTTTTAGTATGGCTGTATGTTAATTTGAATCTCACTGTCCAATTGGTACAGGTGACAATAAACTGACTTTGAAACCTTGAACGCTCAGCAAATCGGGCAGCATTTGATGAGGGAAGTGATAGGCCCTTTCAGATGATGATCTATCCTGCCCAAGATGGAATCCGAGCGTGGCGACTGGTTACATCCTGGTCCCAGAGGAGTGTTTGCTATCATGCAATATAATTGCTCCACTTTTGGGCAGTGGGCAGGTGCTATAGACCTGCAGGAGAAGGTAGCCGCTCCCGCCCCCACGAGTCTCGAGCAGATGGGGCTCGTCAGCCTGGGAAGGTGGTCCATCTAGGAGAGGGAAAACTCTGATTTAAAACCTCCACTGCCTTGTGGCCGTATCCAGTCATGGAAAAGGCTCCTGGAGTAAACCTCAAGAAAATCCGGAGTCGGGGCCCTTAAGGCAGTTTGGCGTTGTCTACAACCTCACTCTGGCAGCTCCTGCGACGGCGCTGGTGCCAAAGTGTAACGGCCCTGCTCTTCTTTTGGATCAATCAGCCCGACGTGGAGAGGGCGGACGTGCTGCATGGGCAATATATGACATCGCCTAGGCTTGCATCCGACCACACATCACTTGCTGCTCTAGCCGAGGTTTGGAGCAAGCAGCCAACAACTCAGATGCATCACCCATGGTCAGTCATGACTGAGGGGGGCCTACAAAGAAGAAGCTCCACCTTTGAATGCCTCTCCAACCTGTAAACCCAACGCTATTTGTAATTGCTGCTCTGTGTATCTTCCTATTTGCTGTGTGTATTGCATGCGAGTTTGGTTTGATTGGATTTGTGTATGGTATGTAATTTAGTTGAGAGATGCAGCATGGAAAGAGGCCCTTCAGCCCACCGAGTCCATGCCGACCGTCGATCACCCGTTCACACTTGTTTTGTGTTATCACACTTTCTCATCCACTCCATACACACCAGGGGCAATTTACAGAAGAACGATTAACCTGCAAACCCACTTGTCTTAGGGATGTGCGGAGGAGACTGAAGAGAAAGATTTAATAGGAACATGAAGGGCAACTTTTCCCACTCGGCGTGGTGGGCATATGCTACAAGGTGCAAGAGAAGGTGGGCGGCGCAACTCACGTCAGCAGCGGCCTCTGCAGCCCGTCCGCGTTTTTATTATTTTTGTCTATGTTTTTATGTAGTTTTTGTTATTTTTTGTTGGGGGGGGGGGGGGGGGGGGGGGGGGGGGGGGGTGGGGGTGGGGGGGGGGGGAGGGGGGGGGTAACTTTTAAATCTCTCCCTGCACGGTTGGGGCTGCAATGTGGAGCGGCCTCCAACAGGAGAAGACCGGGGACTCTGGTGCCGACTCACCTCGTCGCGGAGCTGGCCGAGTCCGGAGCGGTGGTGGAGCGCTGCTGCTGCTGCGGCCCGACCTCCGGAGATTCGGAGGCTGCAACTGCGGGTCTGGTGGATGGCGGCACCGGGAGCCCGCGGGTCCCTGGAAGGAGACCGCTTTTCAGGGCTCTCGCAACGGCGACTTCTCCCGCCCGAGTTGCGGGGTTGAAGAGCTCCTGGAGCGGGGCCTGACATCACCGCCCCGCGCGGCTTGGAATGGCCGCGGGACTCTGCGAGCGCATGCCGGGGGCTCTAACACCAAGACCCGGTGTGCGACCTTGCACCACCCGGCGTGGCTTTAATGGCCGCGGGACAATCGCCATCGCCAGCCGGGGGCTTTGACTTTGACTCTGGGGGGGGGGAGTGCAGTGGAGAGATAAGTTTTTTTGGCCTTCCATCACAGCGATGTGATGGAAGTTTATGTAAAATGTAAATTATGTTGTGTCTTGGGTCTATTTGTTTGTAATGTATGGCTGAAGAAACGGCATTTCGTTTGGACATCAAGGGGTCCAAATGACAATTAAATTGAATTGAATTGAATTGAGAAAGTAGTTGAGACGGGTACAGTAACAGCATTTAAATGATATTTGGACAGATACATGGATGGGAAATGTTTAGAGGGATATGGGACGAGCTCGGCCGAAGGGCCTGTTTCTGTGCTGTATGACGCTATGTAAAGATACAATTCCCCAATAGTTGGAGTGTAACATAATAGTCTTGTTCCAAACATGAACCTCGAGATTCTGTGCGTCTTTGTGGCTTGGAGCAGCGGTATAGTCGCTGCCTTACAGCTCCAGGGACCCGGGTTCGATCCTGACCTATAGGTGCTGTCTGTACATAGTTTGTACGTTCTCCCCGTGACCTGCGTGGGTTTTCTCCAAGATCTTCGGTTTCCTCCCACACTCAAGACACACAGGTTTGCAGGTTAATTGGCTCGGTGTAAATGTAAAATTGTGTGTAGGATCGTGTTAATGTGCGGGGATCGCTAGTTGGTGTGGACTCGGTGGGCTGAAAAACCTATTTCTGTGTTGTATCTCTAAACTAACTAAAGCTAAATATATTAAACTGCATAGAAATGCGTCTAAGTCCTGCGATCTAATCCACAATCGCCAATGAATGTGTTTGGACGGCACATTCAGTGGGCAGATTGTAATGTTTTAAAACTCTCTTTCCATGGGGGAACAAGGAAAGGTTTCTTCCTGGAAGGACATGAGAGGAAGAAACACTTGTTTCTTTCAGAAAACACTTGTGCATGAGCCTACAGGCTGTGGAGAATGAGCTGGGAAAGAGATGAGGCTTCTACCCCTTTACTCTGGCAAGATGCCAGAAAGGGTTTAGTGTGCGCTCCATTGTAATTGTATTAAGTGACGATCAAATTCATCACTGAAAGATGCAATCGTGGAAGCACAGTGTTCGCTCTGATTCTGCTGAACATGTTCATTTGCCAGTATGAGTGTGAATAAGGTTTATGGAAAGAAATGCTCTCCTTGATTAGGGGGTGTTTAAACTATGGTGGCAGGACTGCAAATAGACTTGGAATTATTAAACTGTGCTTTCAGTTCACTGTGTGAATTCTGCTTGTTGACTAGAATCTAGGTCAAGTACATTCCTTGGCATGTCTGCTCAAGTTCCAACGAGCCTGCGTGAAATGGTGGTCAGATTTTAATTAACGTGTCCAAGCAATTTTACATTGGAAAGCAGTTATGCTGTGTTATTCAGTGGTGTGGGGAATAACTGCAGAAAGGCATGAGACTGGATAAGTAAGGCACGGTGGTGCAGCTGCGGAGTTGCTGCATCACAGCACCAGAGACCCAGGTTTGATTCTGACTATGGCTGCTGTCTGTACGGAGTTTGTATGTTCTCTCTGTGACCACGTGCGTTTTCTCTGGGAGCTCCGACTTCCTCCAACACTCCAAAGAAGTGTAGATTTATCAGTTAAGTGGCTTTGGTAAAGCGGGTGCAGCAGCATCTATGGAGTGAAGGAAATAGGTAAATAGGAAACCCTTCTTCAGACTGATTAGCTTATGCTTGTTTTGGGGGCTAGTGCCCTCAGCTTTCTCTTCAGCATATAAAAGGCATGCTCAATTGAGTTCAGATCGGATGATTGACTTGGCCACTCAAGAATTGACAATTTTTTAGCTTTGGAAAACTCCTTTAGCCATATAACCATATAACAATTACAGCACGAAAACAGGCCATCTCGACCCTTCTAGTCCGTGCCGAACACGTATTCTCCCCTAGTCCCATACACCTGCGTTCAGACCATAACCCTCCATACCTTTCCCGTCCATATAACTATCCAATTTATTTTTAAATGATAAAAACGAACCTGCCTCCACCACCTTCACTGGAAGCTCATTCCACACAGCCACCACTCTCTGAGTAAAGAAGTTCCCCCTCATGTTACCCCTAAACTTCTGTCCCTTAATTCTCAAGTCATGTCCCCTTGTTTGAATCTTCCCTACTCTCAGTGGGAAAAGCTTATCCACGTCAACTCTGTCTATCCCTCTCATCATTTTAAAGACCTCTGTTGCTTTAGCAATATGTTTGGGATCATTGTCTTGCTGTAGAATGAACTGCCGGCCAATGAGTTTTGAGGCATTTGTTTGAACTTGAGCAGAATGGATGTGTCTATACAATTCAGAATTAATTATACTACTACCATCAGCAGTTGTATCATCAATGAAGATAAATGAGCCAGTACCTTCAACAGCCATACAAGCCTAGGCCACAACTCCCCACCACTGTGTTTCATAGATGAGGTGGTTTGATTTAAATCTTGAGCAGTTCCTTCTCTCCTCTATACTTTGCTCTTGCCATCACTCTTGATATAAATTAATCTTCGTCTCATCTGTCCACAAGACTTTTTTCCAGAACTTTTAAGTGTTTCTTGGCAAACTGTAACCTGGCCATCCTATTTTTGCGGCTAACCAGTGGTTTGCATCTTACACTGGATATCTGTTCATGAAGTTTTTTACGGACAGTGGTCATTGACAAATCCACACCTGACTCCTGAAGAGTGTTTCTGATCTGTCGGACAGGTGTTTGGAGATTTTTCTTTATTCTAGAGAGAATTATTTTGTCATCAGCTCTGGAGGTCTTCCTTAGCCTGCCAGTCCCTTTATGATTAGTCAGCTCACCAGTGCTCTCTTTCTTCTTAATGATGTTCCGAACAGTTGATTTTCGTAAGCCTAAGTTTTGACTGTTTTATTCTTGTTTCTCAGTCTCGTAATGGATTCTTTGTCTTTCATTGTCACAACTTTGGTCCTCATGTTGATAAACAGTAATAAAAGTTTCCAAAGGTGATGGAAAGACTGGAGGAAAGACTAGGTGCTGAGAGCTCTCTTATACCTGCATTAAGGAGGCATTTAAACACACCTGAGCAATTACAAACACCTGTGAAGCCATGTGTCCCAAACATTATGGTGCCCTGAAATGGGGGGACTATGTATAAACACAGCTGTAATCTCTACTTGGTGAAACCAAAACGTATAAAAATACTCTTTAATTAAATACGACAATGTGTACTTTAACCACATGTGATTTTTTTTCTATTACAAATCACAGATAGTGGAGTACAGAGGCAAATACAGTGTGTTCAGAAAGTATTCAGACCCCTTCACTTTTTCCACATTTTGATATGTTACAGCTTTATTCTAAAATGGATAAAATTCATTTTATTTTTTATCACCAAATCAACACACAATACCTTGTAATAAAAAAAAAGCAAAATCAGGTGTTTAGAAATTTTTGCAAATAATTAAAAATAAATAACAGAAATATCACTTTTACATAAGTATTCAGAACCTTTACTCAGTACTTTGTTGAGGCACATTTGGCAGCGATTACAGCCTCAAGTCCTCTTGGGTATGACACTACAAGCTTGGCACACCTGTATTTGGGTAATTTCTCCCATTCATCTCTGCAGATCCTCTCAAGCTCTGTCAGGTTGGATGGGGAGCGTCGATGCACAGCTATTTTCAGGTCCCTCCAGAGATATTCGATCAGGTTCAAGTCCGGGTTCTGGCTGGGCCACTCAAGGACATTCATAGACTTGACACAAAGCCAAGTTGTCTTGGCTGTGTGCTTAGGGTCGTTGTCCTGTTGGAAGGTGAACCTCCGCCCCAGTCTGAGGTCCAGAACGCTCTGGAGCAGGTTTTTATCAAGGATCTCTCTGTACTTTGCTCCATTCATCTTTCCCTCGATCCTGACTAGTCTCCCAGTTCCTGCCGCTGAAAAACATCCCCACAGCATGATGCTGCCACCACCATGCTTCACCATAGGTATGGCATTGGCCAGGTGATGAGCAGTGCCTGGTTTCCTCCAAACGTGACGCTTGGCATTCAGGACAAAGAGTTCAATCTTGGTTTCAACAGACCAGAGAATCTTAAGGTGCCGTTTGGCAAACTTCAAGTGGGCTGTTATTTTACTGAGGAGTGGCTTCCGTCTGGCCACTCTACCATAAAGGCCTGATTGGTGGAGTACTGTAGATATAGTTGTCCTTCTGGAAGGTTCTCCCATCTTCACAAAGGAACTCTGGAGCTCTGTTAGAGTGATCATCGGGTTCTTGGTCACCTCCCTGACCAAGGCCCTTCTCCCCTGATTGCTCAGTTTGGCCGGGCGGCCAGCTCTATGAAGAGTCCTGGTGGTTCCAAAGTTCTTCCATTTAAGAATGACGGAGACCACTGTGCTCTTCTGGACCTGTAATGCTGCAGAAATTGTTTTATACCCTTCCCCAGATCTGTGTCTCGACACAATCCTGTCTCGGAGGTCTACAGTCAATTCCTTGGTCTTCATGGCTTGGTTTTTGCTCTGATTGTCAATTGTGGGACCTTATATAGACAGGTGCGTGGCTTTCCAAATCATGTCTAATCAATTTAATTTACCACTGCTGGATTCCAATCAAATTGTAGAAACATCTCAAGGATAATCAATGGATGAACCGAAGCTCAATTTTGAGTGTCATTGCAAAGGGTATGAATGCTTATCTAAATGTGATATTTTAGTTATTTATTTTTAATTACTTTGCAAAAATCTCTAAACACCTGTTTTTGCTTTGTCATTCTGGGGTATTGTGTGTAGATTGATGATTTAAAAAAAAAAATTAATCCATTTTAAAATAAGGCTGTAACGTAACAAAATGTGGAAAAAGTGAAGGGATCTGAATACTTTCTGAATGCATTGTAAATAAATGATGGGTTTTTGTCCCAAACATTATGGAGGGCACTAAGTTCCAATTGAAGTCACCTGAGTCACTATTTAAAATTGTCGTAAAGCTTTAGCGATAAGGAGAGGTTGCACAAACTTGGATTGTTTTGTCTGGAACACCGGAAGGCTGACGGATTATGAGTCATCAATAAGATAGTGAAGAAGGTTGTGATGAAGGATCTCGACCCAAAACGTCGCCTATTTCCTTTGCTCCATTGATGCTGCCTCACCCGCTGAGTTTCTCCAGCTTTTTTGTCTACCTTCGATTTTCCAGCATCTGCAGTTCCTTCTAAAACAATATGATAGTCAGAATCTTTTTTTACCTCTTTATGTCGCTTTATGGTGAGAGGAGCAAAGGTTATGAGTTGTGCGGAGCAAGTTGTTATTTCTACAGAGAGTGGTGGGTGTCTGGAATGTGCTGCCATGGGATAGTCATAGTTATAGTGCACAGAAACTGGTCCAGCTTGTTCATGCCCCATCTACACTAGTCCACGCTTGTCCATATCCCTCGAAACCTCTCCTATCCAGGTGCCTATCCAAAAGTCTTTAAATGTTGTTATAGTACCTGCCTCAACTACCACCTCTGGCAACGTACTATACCCACCACCCTCTTATTGAAAGTGGTGGTGGACAGATACAATAGGTCTATTTCAGAGACTTTTGGATAGGCACATGGATATGCAGGGGATGGAGGGATTTGGATTACGTGCAGGCAGACAACATTAGTTTCACAACATCACGGACAGTGTTGTTTCTGTGCTCTGTGTTCTGTCATGTCCTGATGCATGTATGTTGTTGTATGTGCCCCCTTGGGCAAGAGTGACCATAATATGGTTGAGTTCTTCATTAGGGTGGAGAGTGACATTGTTAATTCAGAAACAATGGTTCTGAACTTAAAGAAAGGTAACTTTGAGGGTATGAGACGTGAATTGGCCAAGATTGACTGGCAATTAATTCTAGAAGGGTTGACGGTGGATATGCAATGGAAGACATTTAAAGACTGCATGGATGAACTACAAAAATTGTTCATCCCAGTTTGGCAAAAGAATAAATCAGGGAAGGCAGTAAGAAGGGAGGGAGAGAGAAAATGCGGAATTACAGACTAGTTAGTCTAACATCGGTAGTGCGGAAACTGCTAGAGTCAGTTATTAAAGATGGGATAGCAGCACATTTGGAAAGTGGTGAAATCATTGGCCAAAGTCAGCATGGATTTACGAAAGGTAAATCATGTCTGACGAATCTTATAGAATTTTTCGAGGATGTAACTAGTAGCATGGATAGGGGAGAACCAGTGGATGTGGTGTATCTGGACTTCCAGAAGGCTTTCGACAAGGTCCCACATAAGAGATTAGTATACAAACTTAAAGCACAAGGCATTGGGGGTTCAGTATTGATGTGGATAGAGAACTGGCTGGCAAACAGGAAGCAAAGAGTAGGAGTAAACGGGTCCTTTTCACAATGGCAGGCAGTGACTAGTGGGGTACCCCAAGGCTCAGTACTGGGACCCCAGCTATTTACAATATATATTAATGATCTGGATGAGGGAATTGAAGGCAATATCTCCAAGTTTGCGGATGACACTAAGCTGGGGGGCAGTGTTAGCTGTGAGGAGGATGCTAGGAGACTGCAGGGTGACTTGGATAGGCTGGGTGAGTGGGCAAATGTTTGGCAGATGCAGTATAATGTGGGATAAATGTGAGGTTATCCATTTTGGTGGCAAAAACAGGAAAGCAGACTATTATCTAAATGGTGGCCGATTGGGAAAGGGGGAGATGCAGCGAGACCTGGGTGTCATGGTACACCAGTCATTGAAGGTAGGCATGCAGGTGCAGCAGGCAGTAAAGAAAGCGAATGGTATGTTAGCTTTCATTGCAAAAGGGTTTGAGTATAGGAGCAGAGAGGTTCTACTGCAGTTGTACAGGGTCTTGGTGAGACCACACCTGGAGTATTGCGTACAGTTTTGGTCTCCAAATCTGAGGAAGGACATTATTGCCATAGAGGGAGTGCAGAGACGGTTCACCCAGACTGATTCCTGGGATGTCAGGACTGTCTTATGAAGAAAGACTGGATAGACTTGGTTTATACTCTCTAGAATTTAGAAGATTGAGAGGGGATCTTATAGAAACTTACAAAATTCTTAAGGGTTGGACAGGCTAGATGCAGGAAGATGTTTCCCGATGTTAGGGAAGTCCAGGACAAGGGGTCACAGCTTAAGGATAAAGGGGAAATCCTTTAAAGCCGAGATGAGAAGAACTTTTTTCACGCAGAGAGTGGTGAATCTCTGGAACTCTCTGCCACAGAGGGTAGTTGAGGCCAGTTCATTGGCTATATTTAAGAGGGAGTTAGATGTGGCCCTTGTGGCTAAGGGATCAGGGGGTATGGAGAGAAGGCAGGTACGGGATACTGAGTTGGATGATCAGCCATGATCATATTGAATGGCGGTGCAGGCTCGAAGGGCCGAATGGCCTACTCCTGCACCTAATTTCTATGTTTCTATGTTTCTATGTTACATTTAGTTTAGTTTATCGATGGTGGGGAGGTCAGTACCTGTGATGGACTGGGCAGTGTTCACCACTTTTTGCAGTCTTCTTCGCTTCTGGGTGTTTAAGTTGCTGAACCAGGCTTTGATGCAGCCAGTCAATATACTTGGTGTTTGGATTTGAAATAACTCATTGTTGAAACTACCACAGATATCTCCCATTGCCAAACACTTTAATTCCCTTTCCCATTCCCACACTGCCCTTTCTGTCCTCGGCCTCCATTGTCAGAGTGAGACTAAATGCAGGTTACACAGAAAAGCTGGAGAAACTCAGCGGGTGCAGCAGCATCTATGGAGCGAAGGAAATAGGCAACGTTTCGGGCCGAAACCCGAAACGTTGCCTATTTCCTTCGCTCCATAGATGCTGCTGCACCCGCTGAGTTTCTCCAGCTTTTCTGTGTAACCTTCGATTCTCCAGCATCTGCAGTTCCCTCTTAAACACTGAGACTAAATGCAAATTGGAGGAACCGCATTTCATATTTTGCTTGGGCAGCTTACAACCCAATGGTATGAACATTGATTTCTCCAACTTTAAGTAATCCCTGCATTCCCTCTCTCTCCATCCCTCCCCATCCAAGTCACACCAGCTTTTCATTCTCACCTAGCATAGAGCTACCCATGGCCTGTTTCCTTTATCATTGTTACTTTTTTGCATATCTTTCATTCATTTGTTCTATATCTCTCTACATCATCTACAATATCTCGTTTCCCTTTCCTGCGACTTTCAATCCGAAGAAAGGTCTCGACCTGGAACGTCACCTATTCCTTCTCTCCACAGATGCTGCTTGTCCTGCTGAGTTGCTCCAGCTTTTTGTGTCTATTGCCCTGGTACTTGTCGGGGTTTGTCCTGCCCCATCCTCACTTCCAGCTTTCTAACCCCCCCTCCCCCCCCGCCCCCTCCCCCCCCCCCCCCCCCGCCACAATCAGTGTCTAGAATGGTCCTGACATGAAACGTCAACTCTCCTTGTAAATGTAAACGTTACAGGAAGTGGCGGCGCTGCCCAAGTATCTGCGGCTCACCTGCAGTCTGTCTGTCCTTTTTTTTTTTCTTTTGTCCTGTTTAGTTTATTTCATCTATTTTTGTTGTGTATGTATGGGGGTGGGGGGGGGTGGGAGAAACTGTTTTTAGTCTCCTCCTTCGGGGGGGATACGACCTTTTTTCTTGTCGTATCTCCCGTCTCCGTTTGCGCTGAGGCCTAATCGTGGAGCTGGCGGCCTCCAACTGGGACTGACCTCAAGGCTCCGAGCTAAATCGGAGCCAGGACTTACCAACTTCGGGGCTGTGGTGGCGTTGCGCCGGCGGCGACCTGACCGGAGCCTCGGAGGTTCGGCCGCGGGCCCAGTGGACAATAACGTCGGGAGCTCGCAGGTCCCAGGTTGGTGACCGGTTCTCCGGAGCTCCCGCAACAACAGCTTCGTCCGCTGGACTGGAGGGTGGCAGCTTCGTCAGCTTCAACCGCCCCGGGCCGCGGAGTTTGAACCGGCCCATTCGCGGAGCTCGGATGCGGCCACTGGACTTACCATCACCTGGCGGGGTCCCTACATTGAAAGTTGGATCGCCTCAACGCAGAGGGAGACGAGGGGGGAAGATACAAGGACTTTAACAATTTAGCCTTCCATCACAGTGAGGAGGTGTTTGCTAGACTCACTGTGGTGGATGTTAAACTGAGTTAAGTGTGTGTTTTGTTATTTTGTTCTGTTATGACTGCAAGGTATACAGTTTTGTTCAGATTGAAATGTCTGAATGACAATAAAGGATATTTTACTTTACTTTTTACGTTACTTTTGGGTCAGCTGTAATTACACAGATTCCACAAGGTGTTCTAATCATATCTTATTTTGTGATTGAACATAGAACAGTATAGAACAGGACCGGTGCAGAACATGGAGCCAAGCTAAACTAATCTCTGCCTGCATGTGGTCCACATCCCTCTAATCCCTGCATATCCATGTGCCTCTCTAAAAACCTATTAAACACCACTATGGTAT
Source organism: Leucoraja erinaceus (assembly GCF_028641065.1). Lineage (NCBI taxonomy): Eukaryota > Metazoa > Chordata > Chondrichthyes > Rajiformes > Rajidae > Leucoraja > Leucoraja erinaceus. The sequence goes on from NC_073394.1 coordinate 37,682,395, forward strand.
CTGCCACCAGCACCACCCCTGGCAGCGCGATCCTGGCACCCACCACCCTCTGTGAAACAGACATGCCCTGTACATCTCATTTAAACATTGCCCTTCCTTCAAGTCTTTGACAAATACACCCTGGGAAAAGGTTCTGATTCTATCCCATAAATGTTATATACTTCTTTAAGATCTCTCCACAGCCTCCGGCACTCTAGGGAAAACATTCCAGTTTATCCAGTTTCTCCTTATAGCCAAAACTCCCTAACCCAGGCAGCATTGTGACTGATGCTTGTGGGAGCGGGTTGCTAATGTTTCCAGTGACGAAACGTCACTGAGATTTGGGCTAATCCATGCAAGTAAACACTGTGTGCAGAGGATTGTCACAAAGTGCTGGAGTGACTCAGCTAGGGTGACTCAACCCTGACAGGTAACATGTTCAAGAAGGAACTGCAGATGCTGGAAAATCGAAGGTAAGAATAAATGCTGGAGAAACTCAGCGGCTGAGGCAGCATCTATGGAGTGAAGGAAATAGGCCACGTTTCGGGCCAAAACATTTCTTCAGACTGATGCAGGGTGAGGGGGGGGTGCAGGAAAAAGAAAGAAAGAGGAGGAGCCAGAGGGAAGAGGGAGAGCTGAGAAGGGGAGGAGACAGCAAGGGCTACCGGAAATTGGAGAAGTCAATGTTTATGCCGCTAGGGTGCAGACTGCCCAAGCGGAATATGAGGTGTTGCTCCTCCAGTTTCCGGTGGTGCTCACTCTGGCCATGGAGTAGGCCCAGGACAGAAAGGTCGGATTCGGAATGGGAGGGGGAGTTGAAGTGCTGAGCCACCGGGAGGTCAGGTTGGTTAGTGCGTACCGAGCTGAGGTGTTCGGCGAAACGATCGTCAAGCCTACGCCTGGCCTCACCGATGTAGATCAGCTGACATCTAGAGCAGCGGATGCAATAGATGAGGTTGGAGGAGGTGCAGGTGAACCTCTGCCGCACCTGGAACGACTGCTTGGGTCCTTGAATGGAGTTGAGGGGGGAGGTAAAGCGACAAATGTAGCATTTCTTGTGGTTGCAAGGGAAAGTGCCCGGGAGAGGCTGGTGCAGGTGGGAAGGGAAGAATTGACCAGGGAGTTATGGAGGGGGCGGTCTTTGCAGAAAGCAGACGGGGGGAGATGGGAAGATGTGGCGAGTGGTGGGGTCACGTTGGAGGTGGCGAAATTGACGGAGGACTATTTGTTGTATGTGACGGCTAGTTGGGTGGAAGGTGAGGACTAGGGGGGACTCTGCCCTTGTTTCGAGTGGGGGGATGGGGAAGAGAGAGCAGTGTTGCGGGGTTTTGGAGAGACCCTGGTGAGAGCCTCATCTATAGTAGGGGAGGGGAACCCCCGTTCCCTGAAGAATGAGAACATTTCCGATGCTCTGGTGTGGAACACCTCATCCTGGGAGCAGATGCGGCGTAGACGGAGGAATTGGGAGTAGGAGATGGAGTCCTTACAGGAAGCAGGGTTGGAAGAAGTGTAGTCTAGATAGCCATGGGAGTCAGTAGGTTTATAGTGGATGTCGGTCAGAAGTCTATCACCTTCGATGGAGATAGTGAGGTCAAGAAATGGTAGGGAAGTGTTGGAAATGGTCCAGGTGTATTTGAGTGCCGGATGGAAATTAGTGGCAAAGTTGATGAAGTTAGTGAGTTGTGTGTGGGTGCAGGAGGTGGCACCAATGCAATCGTCGATGTAGCGGAGGTAGAGGTAGAGGTCGGGGATGGGGCCCTGGTACATCTCCAACATGGATTGTTCGACGTACCCGTCAAAGAGGCAGGCATAGCTGGGGCCCATGTGCGTGCCCATAGCTACGCCTTGTGTTTGGAGGAAATGGGAGGAGTCAAACGAAAAGTTATTGAGGGTAAGGACCAGCTCCGCTAGGCAGAGGAGAGTGTCAGTGGACGGGTATAGGTTGCTTCTCTGGTCGAGGAAGAACCGGGGGGCTTTGAGACCCTCCTGGTGGGGGATGGAGGTATAGAGTGACTGGACGTCCATGGTGAAGATGAGGGGGTGGGGGCCTAGAGAATGGAATGCGCGGAGACGACGGAGAGTGTCTGAGGTGTCGTGAACATAGGTAGGGAGGTATTTAACCAAGGGTGATAGGATGGAGTCGAGCAGGTAATAGATTGATAGAACATGGATAGATGACATCACCCATCCTTTTTCTCCATAGATACTGCCCTACCCACTGAGTCACTCCAGCACTTTGTGTCTATCCTTGATATAAAGCAGCATCTGCAGTTTCTATGTTCCAACATGACGTACACTTCAGTATGGGAGCTCTAGCTGTTCATTTGTTTCCCTGCCCCTCCTTACCCTGGGATATTAGGCAGAGCTCTATTGTTCCATCTTACTCATAAAATATCCAGTGTATCTCAACCCTGACACACTGACATATTTTGCTATTATGACTTACAACACAATTTGTTAATCATCTTTGAATCTATTTAAATCGGGTAATGAATACTTGGACTGAACACTGTACGGCTTTTCCAATATGTGAACTAGTTGAATGCAATGCAGCTTTCAGACTGTAAGGTGAGCTTGGTTAAAAGCTGCTTTTAGTGTTGTGTGCCACACATATTTGTTGCCATGCTGATGTGGTCATATTGAAAAGGGTTTGGCAACTGTTGGTGTGGGTTTGATGTAAAGGATTGTTTTTCTTTGCTCTTTGTGTTTGGGGTCTATTGCTTATCGAGCAGGTATGTCACATTATGACATATTAATTTAAATTTCATGCGAGGCTTTCTTCTCATTAGTCGTGGCTTGGCAGCCAAGGACAAAATAACATAATGAATGCCCTGGTTCCATGACATGAGGACTTACTGAGCAAGCCAGCTTTGACAGGGCAAAAGAACAAACATTTCCTCAGTTCTTCAACCAAATGAGTAAATCAAAATGTGTATCATTGGCATGTAATTAATTCTGTTTTATCCGTTCTTGTGATAGGAGACAGGAGCCCTGTGTGTGTGTGTGTGTGTGTCCATTCTCCTGCCTTCTCCCCGTAACCCATGACACCCGTACTAATAAAGCATCCATCAACCTCTGCCTTAAAAATATCCATTGACGGCCTCCACAGCTTTGTGTGGCAAAGAATTCCACAGATTCACCACCCTCTGACTATAGAAATTCCTCCTCGTCTCCTTTCTAAAGGTACATCCTTTTATTCTGAGGCTGTGACCTCTAGTCCTCGAATCTCCCACCCACCTCTCCCCATCCACTCTATCCATGCCTTTGACTGTTTGGTAAATTTATTTGGGAGTGAGAAAGTTGGCAACCCTCCTCTGCTCTGCGCACATGCTGGGCGATTCATGCATAGTTTACACCAAGCCCTGGACCAACCTCACGACCCAGAGCTCCCCGCTCCCTCCCCTTCACAAGTTCAAATTAGTTTTGTCTTTTTTTAGATCTAACGAGAGGCTGTTAATGTGATGTTAATTTTCATTTTTTTTTAAAAGCCAAATTGTTGGAGGAATTCACTGGGTCAGGGGAGGGGACAGGCAATATTCCCCCCACCTTCCCCTTCCACTCATATCCCTCCCTCCAGCTTTACATTTCACTCCTCTCCTTGTCTGACACCCTTTTGCCCCCGACTCATCTCTAGCCTTTGTCACTTCCTCCACACATCTGCAGTTCAACTCCCTCATCTGTATCCACCTATCACTTGCCAGGCTTTGCCTCCTCTCTTCCAGCTTTCCTTATTCCCCCTTCCCATCCACCCCCTCCTCAACCATTTATCTGTAGGGGGGTGGTGGAGGCAGATATGTTGAAGAGGCTTTTAGATATGCACATGGATATGCAGAGATGTGCATAACTTGCCGGTAGAGGAGATTACTTCAATTTGGCACCATGTTTGGCATGGACATTGTGGGCTGAAGGGCCTGTTCTGTACGCACTGTTCTGTGTTCTATGGTAACTGAGGTGGTTGGGGATTCGATTCAAGTCTGGCAACTGGCAAGTGGAATTCAGCCACAGAAGCCCATGAAGACCAAGTCAAAGGTGGAGATAGATAGATTTTACTTCGGAGTCACGTGAGTGACTACGTGAAGAACCCACCCAGCGCGCAGGCGCGGCATTACGTCAGCAGTGCAACAGCGGCAGCAGCTGGAGCCAGGCTCTCCAGCGGCAGCATAAAGACAAGACCTCAGGTAAGTGCCTTTTTTGTGTTACAGAGTCGCTCAACGGTGAGAAAATTATGGCCACCCGAAAGCGACCAGCCAGAAGGACTGCCTGCCCAACTCCACCCGAGGAGGGGTCTATATCTGGGCGGCAGCCACCAGTAGCGGAGGAGCTATTTCAACGCTCCCGCTCACCCGACACCGAGCCGCTCCCTGTGCCGCCGATTTCGACGCCCCGCACAGGGAGGAAGGCAACCCGCAAAACTGACCGGCCGGTGTCCTCCGACTCGTCGGAGGAACGGGAACGCTCTCCACCGGCGAAACGGGGAGACGCCCGCATCAGCTGCATGAGGCAGCTCCTGGAGCAGATGATAAATGAGGAGATGCAGGCTAGGTATCTCCAAGGAGGACGGGCTTTTGCCTCCTCCATACCATCGCCACACCCTTCTGTACCCTCTCTGTTCGAGGGCAGTAAGGGAGGCCAGGACTGGGCTGGCCTAACACAAGGGCAGGCGGACGACAACATAAGTATGCCGGGCGAGCTGGAAGAAGAGCTACTGGGTGTAGTCGGTCGGTACGCAGCGCCCCCAACGACCGGGATGGTACTACCACCTAGAATGGCGGCCAGTATCAATAGGCTTTCCAACAAGCCGCTGCAGGAGAAGGTCGTTCAGCAGACCCTTGACACCTATACAGCGCCAGAAAATTGCGAGGCGCTGCGGGTGAAAACTGTCAACGGGCAAATATGGAACCAGCTGGGGCAGCAGATCAGGACTCAGGAGGTAAAAATGCAGCGGGTCCTGAAGCTCCACACTGCAGCCATCACCGCCTTTGCTCGGTCCGTCGGTAACGAAGAGCTCTCCATACCCCAGCAGGATGCGCTGGCGTTGATGTGCAACACTACGTACGAGCTCAACAGCCTACGGCGGGATAACATCAGGCCTGCCCTCAATCCCAAATACGCGGGCCTCTGCAAAGCTCCAGCGCTGGAACGGGAGGCGCTGCTATTTGGAGCAGACTTGGCCAAGAAACTCAAAGAATTGGAAGTGGCGGCCAAACCTGTAGGCCTCATGAGGGCAGCGCCAGGACCGAGCAGGGTGAAGACACCCAGTTGGCAGCACGCCTCGGCATCCACCAGTAGGTACCGAGCTGGTGAAAGCCTGGTGACCGCCTCCCACTACCCCCAGAGCTCTTTTTTAGAGCGGGGCCCAGGGCGGAGCCGTGGGAAGATGCGCCGCCCCACCGCAGCACCAACACGGACACCCTCGGGCCAAACCCATCGGAAACGCCCCCACAAATAAACATGGAGGTAGGTGGGTCTGGTTCCTGCCAACATGCACAGACAAAGGGTGTTGTGTTAACAGGAGGGCGTTTGAGGTTCTTCAAGCATGTTTGGTGCTCCCTTACTAACAACAAGTTTATACTCAACAGCATCAGTGGATACAAAATTGAATTCAAACCAGGCATAGAACCGCCAGTTCAGCACATGCCCCAAAGGGTATTCCTTCCCTCAGAATTAGAGAAGGTAGAAGGACAAGCTGAACTAGACAGGCTCGTGGCTAAAGGCATCATAGAAATGACCACACACGAGCCGCAGGAATTTGTATCGAATATTTTTCTCAAATCCAAGAAAGATGGTGGATGTCGTATTATTATTGATTTGACGTCACTTAATCAATCTGTTGAGTATCAACATTTCAAAATGGAGACATTTGTCACTGCCAGACAACTGATCTCCAAGGGATACTACATGGCAAGCATAGACATCAAGGATGCTTACTATTTAGTACCCATTCATAAGGATTATTACAAATATCTGAAATTTATCTGGATGGGCCAGCTATGGCAGTATAGAGCATTGCCCAATGGTTTAACGACAGCTCCCAGATTATTTACAAAAATTCTTAAAGTGGCCATGAAAAAATTGAGAGAACAAAAACATTTAGTCGTGGCCTATCTGGACGATGTTCTCATATTAGGGAGAACAAGGGAACTAGCTGTCGCAGGAGTTTTAGCCACTAAACAACTCCTTGAAACTTTGGGATTCATTCTACACCCAGATAAATCAATATTGGAGCCTACTACTAACATGGATTACCTAGGCTTCACTATTGACACTATCCATATGACTGTCACTCTGCCCAGAGACAAAAAAGTTACACTTACAGAAGCCTGTAACCATTTAATTGCAATACCGCAACCAAGGATACGGCACGTAGCCAGAGTCATTGGTACTATAGTAGCAGCATTCCCGGCTGCCCAATATGGGCCCTTGCATTATCAAAATTTGCAAAGAGCAAGGACACATGCATTACGTCTTAATAGGGGGCATTATGACCGTAAAATGGAGTTACCCGCTGAAGCCAGATCAGAACTTCAGTGGTGGGTGGATAACATTTGGCACAGTCACAGTCCTATCGCCGTCGCCAATCCTAACATAACCATTACAACGGATGCCAGTGCTTTAGGCTGGGGAGCTACTAACTCTATAGACAGCACAGGTGGCAGATGGACTAACTCAGAGGCATCGCTACTACAAACACTGGTCATTAAGTTCTTGGCGATGCTCGCCGCCTTTTAGGGGCTAAAAGCATATGCATCTGATATGCGGCATGTGCATGTTAGGATTATGATTGATAACACAACGGCGGTATCTTACATCAAGCACATGGGTGGCATAAAATCAGTATCATGCGACAAATTGACTACTATAATCTGGCAATGGTGTGTCGAGAGACATATTTGGCTATCAGCTGCCTATTTACCAGGCAAGCTAAATTCAGTGGCGGACACCAGGTCACGAAAATTCAACGACAACATCGAATGGATGTTGGACCCGAAACTATTTGCTAGAATTGTTAAGCAATATGGTACGCCAGATATAGATTTGTTTGCGTCTAGACTAAATCACCAACTACCCATGTATGTGGCTTGGGAACCAGACCCAGAGGCAGCAGCGGTAGATGCCTTCACGCTGGATTGGGGAAATTTCTTTTTCTGTGCTTTCCCTCCCTTCTGCCTCATCAGTCGGGTACTCCAGAAAATTCAAGCTGACTCAGCCTCAGGCATTCTGGTCGTACCCGACTGGCCTACCCAACCATGGTTCCCAATTTTCCACGACATGGTGGTAGAGACACCTATGGTCCTTCACAACCACCCCCAATTATTGACTCACCCGGTAACTGGCATAAGTCATCCATGCCATCAAAAATTGAACCTCCTGGTTTCCAGATTCTGAACAGACCTTACCAGGGATTGGGGTTATCAGAGAGAACAATCACCACCATGTCGGCATCCCTGCGAGTTTCCACCAAGAAACAGTACCTGACCTACATCAGGAAATGGGAACAGTACTGCCTGAAAGCAGGGACATCTTACAAGACGGCTTCGATCACGGATGTGCTGGAATTTCTGGCCCACCTGCACCATGACCAAAAGATGAGCTACAGTGCCATCAATGCAGCTCGGAGCGCCCTGTCCGCATACCTTATGCCCACAGGACAGCATAGTATTGGATCCCACCCTCTGGTTATCAAACTCCTTAAAGGGATTTATAACACCAAACCCCCTACACCTAGATACACCCATGTGTGGGATGTTAGTGTAGTATTGTCACACCTTCGAGGTTGGCCTCCGGTGGGATCCCTGAGCCTGGAACAGTCCACTTACAAGACCCTCATGCTCATGGCGCTTGTCTCTGCTCAGAGGGTTCAGTCGCTGCATCAGTTAAGTCTGGACCACATGGTGACCACCCCAGATTCCATTACTTTTACCATGCCGGGGTTGGTTAAACAGAGCAGGCCAGGTATATCCAACTCCCCGTTGATCTTCCGGGCCTACCCTCCAGAACCTAGGCTGTGTGTGGTGACCCACCTTTATGATTACATAGACACAACCCAAACTCTTAGAGGGAGAGAGAAAGCCTTATGGGTCAGCCATAGAAAGCCTTTTGGACGGGTTACCAGCCAGACAATATCCAGATGGTTGAAACAGGTCCTTAATACGGCAGGGATTAACACGGATGTTTTTAAATCCCATTCAACCAGGGCAGCGTCCACGTCAGCGGCGGATCGGATGCAGGTTCCCCTAGACCACATCCTTAGTGCAGCGGGATGGTCAAGGGAATCGACATTCCAAAAATTCTACCACAAACCGCTGATGGAGAAGGACGTCTTTGCGGAGAGAATTTTAGAAACCGCAAATTTATAATTTAAAGCCCAGGGGAGCTATTTTTTGTTGTTGTTAATAAACATTTGTTTTTTAAAACTAACAAATTCGTTGGTCTTTAGATACCACTTCCTCCCTCGATGATCTTTCGGCAGTGAGTGATATAACTGTTACACGGTTTGAAATCACAGACCTTTGAAGTCTTCACGTAGTCACTCACGTGACTCCGAAGTAAAATAGTGAGATTAAACGAGTACTTACCAGTACGAAGTTTGATCTGTATTTTATGAGGAGTTACGATGAGGGATTACGTGCCCTCCGCTCCCACCCTCATTGTATAGATCAAACTCGGCCTGATGTCTCATTAATCTTTACTATCTTTACTTCAATTTGTGTCTATCTGTGATTCCACACCGCTGCTTGGAAGTATGCCGCGCCTGCGCGCTGGGTGGGTTCTTCACGTAATCCCTCATCGTAACTCCTCATAAAATACAGATCAAACTTCGTACTGGTAAGTACTCGTTTAATCTCACTATTCTTTATTAGTATGGGTGTCAGGGGTTATGGAGAGAAGGCAGGAGAATGGGGTTAGGAAGGAGAGACAGATCAGCCATGATTAAATGGCGTAGTAGACTTGATGGGTCAAATGGCCTAATTCTACTATCACATGAATTTTTTGGCCAAGAATGCATAAAAATGAGCTTTAACTAAGTTTGCCTATGTGCCAGCATTGCAATGGTCTACAATTCAATAGCATAGAAGAGAATGCCTTTTATTGTCATTCAAACAGCTTGGTTTGAACGAAATTGCATTTCTACAGTCTTACGATACAAAAAAAAACACAAGACCCACAGTTAACACATTTTACACAAACATCCATCACAGTGAGTCTCCAACACCTCCTCACTGTGATGGAAGGTAAAAGTCTTATCTCTTCCCTTTGTTCTTCTCCCGTGGCCCAGCAGTCCAACCGCAGCGTCGAGGCGATTGGGGCTCCCAATGTTAAAGCTCCCGGCGGGTGATGGTAAGTCCCACGGCCGTTGAAGCCGCGCGGGACGATGTTAGGCCCCGCTCCGAGTCCTTTAAACCCTGCGATTCCGCGGGAGAAGTTGCCGTTGCAGGAGCTCCGAAAAGCGGTCTCCCACCGGGGGCCTGCGCGCTCCCGATGTTCCTGTCCACCGGGCCTGCGGCCGGAGCCTACAAAGTTCCGAAGTCGGGTCGCAGCCGCGCGCGTCACCACAGCTCTTCCCGTTCCGAAGTCGGCCAGCTCCGCGATGGCGAGTCCGCAGGCTCCACGACTGGAGCCCTCGGGTTGGTCCGCAGCCGACTCCATGATGTTAGGCCCAACGACATCGGAGACCCTACAGGGAAAAAGTCGGGCCCCTATACAGGGAAGAGATCCCCCCCCACATATACACAGCTAAAAAATAATAAAAACTAGAATCAAAAACATACATTTAACGAGACAAAAATTAAAAAAAAGACAGACGGACTGCAGTCGAGCCGCTGCCGTTAGGCGCCGCCACACTCCAACAGGCGAGACCCACAATTAAGTCTCTCTCAGTTAATGAGAAACCAATATTTTGTGCCTTTGCATACTGATCTTTGATTAGTTAATATTGTCACGTGCACAGAGGTACAGTGGAAGCTTTTTTGTTGCGTGCTATCCAGACAGCCGAGAGACTGTACATGATTACAATCCAACCGTCTACAGTGTACAGGGTAAAGGGAACAACGTTTAGTGCAAGTTAAAGTCCGATTCAAAATAGTCCGAGGGTCACCAATGAGGTAGATGGTAGCTTAGGACTGCTCTCTAGTTGGTGATAGGATGGTTCAGTTGCCTGATAACAGCTGGGAAGAAACTGCCCCTGAATCGTGATGCTGCCCACTTTATGATGTTTGTGGACAATATTCATCTTGAAAGATCCTTGTGTTTGAGTGGCCATTATCACGTGGAGATGCTTTGATGGAGAGAGTTCTGCTTCACTTCCAGTGTGAAGGACACCTGTTCAGAGTTCACCCCTGACCCTTAATGTTCCTAAAAGCATATCGGTCTAAATCCAGACTTGGTGGAGCCTGGTGTGCTCATTAAGCTAATGACATGTTGGCCATCATAGCGAGAGGATTTGAATTTAGGAGTAATGTCCCTGTCCCATTTAGGAAACCTGAACAGAAACCTCTGGAGACTTTGCGCCCCACCCAAGGTTTCCGTGCGGTTGGAGGTGGTTGCCGGAGGTTGCAGGTAGTGGAAGCAGGTAGGGAGACTGACAAAAACCTCCGGGAATCGCAGTTCTACATGGCCCTTGTGAGACCATACCTGAAGTATTGTGTGCAGTTTTGGTCTCCTAATTTGAGGAAGGACATTATTGCGATTGAGGGAGGCAGCGTAGGTTCACCAGGTTAATTCCCAGGATGGCAGGACTGACATATGATGAAAGAATGGAGTGACTAGGTTTGGATTGACTGGAATTTAGAAGGATGAGAGGGGTTCATAGAGAAACAAAGAAAATCCTCAAGGGATTGGACAAGCTTGATGCAGGAAAAATGTTCCTGATGTTGAGGGAGTCCAGAACCAGGGGTCACAGTTTAAGAATAAGGCCATTTAGGACTGAGAAGAAGAAAAAGGTTTTCACTTTGAGAGTTGTGAATCTGTGGAATTCGCTGTAGTGGATACTAATTCACTGGACGTTTTCAAGAGAGAGTATGGGAGCTGATGGAATCAAGGGATACGGGGAAAAAGCGGGAACAGGGTACTGATCAGCCATGATAATATTGAATGGAGGTGCTGGCTCAAAGGCCGAATGGCCTACTCCTGCATCTATTTTCTATGTTTCTATGTTATGTGCTCTGCAATGTGGAGAGGATCTTTCCACTAGTGGAAGAGTCTTGGACCAGAGGGCTCATCCTCAAAAGCTTTAGAGAGAATGATGATGAGGAATGTCTTTAGTCAGAGGGTGGTGAATCTCTGGAATTATTTGCCACAGACTGCTGTGGAGGTCACGTCATTGGGTATTTTGTTAAGGCAGAAATTGACAGATTCCTGATTAGTACGGGTGTCAATGAGTTATGGGGAGCAGGCAGGAGAATGGGGTTGAGAGGAAAAGATAGATCAGCCGTGATTGAATAACGGAGTGGACTTGATGGGTCGAATGACCTATTTCTGCTCCTATGATTTGTAAACTTATGAACTGCAGATGCTGATTCACTAAAAACGACAAGGTGTTCGAGTAACTCAGCGGGTTAGGCAGCATCTGTGGGGAACATGGATAGGCGTTGTTTCAGGTCTTCTTCAGACTGACCCGAAATGTCACCTATCCATGCTGATAACTTGATTCGTGTTTAATCTTTGAGGAAAAACATTTTAAGAGTTTTCAATAAGGAATGAAATTGGTGAACCAAAAGCAAATTTAGCCAGGGAAGTCATGGTAATATCTGAACATGCCAGAAAGTGGTACAAGGGGAATTTTGCTTTCAATTTAGGTTCATGATTCCTATAACATTTTAATTGCAGTTATTGCAATGTTTATGTAAAACTTGTAAGACTGTTATCTGGAGAGAATTTTCCAACTGAACCGAATTTTGGACATTTTAATTCTGGAAAGAGCGCTCCACAGTGTAAGTAATGAAAGTATTTAAGTTAAATCTTTATGAATAGCTTGTTGGAATAAGGGTGCAATAATAATATAGAATAGATTGGCTGTGGCAGAATGAAATGGAGTAGCAGTGATTTCAGGCATCAAAGACTTGGAAAAACTTAGTGTAGAAAACAATAAAATGTCAATTATCGGTAGTTTTTCAGCCAAATTTCAATTACCAGGTGGAGATTTATCCAGCCATGTGATTTGTTGCAGTACCAGATTTGTGCCAACGCAACTTGCTTCTATTCCTCATTGTCTTTAAGCCCCTGTCCCGTTACAGATTTTCAATCTGCAACAGGGGCGTGTAGAAACAAGGAACTGCTGGTTTACCAAGGAAAAACACGGAGTGCTGGAGTAACTGCGCGCCGGGCAGCATCACTGGAGAACATGGACAGGTGACGTTTCAGGTCGGGATGTTTCTTCAGTCTGAAAAAGGGTCCCGACCCAAAACGTCACCTATCCACATTGTTCAGCGATACTGCTTTACCCACTGAGTTACTCCAGCACCTTTTCATTACAACAGTAGTATGTCTAGCAGCTATTTCTATCCACCCGATCTGTGTGTCGTGATTTCTGGTCTGATAACAGCGCATCATAGAGTCATACAGCACGGTATCAGGCCCTTTGGCCCATCTAGACCATGCTGACCAAGTTGCCATCTCCGCTAGTCCCATTTACCCACATTTGGCCCGTACCTGTCCAATTGACTTTTATTTGTTGTTATTGTTTCTGCCTCAACTACCTCTGGCAGCTCGTTCCATAGGCCCACCACCTTCTGAGTGAAAACGATGCTCCTCGGGTTCCTTTTAAATTTTTCTCCCCGTCATCTTAAACCTATGTCCTCTCGTTCTTGATTACCCTACCTTGGGTAAAAGACTGTTCATTCACCCTATGCATTCCTCTCATGATATTTGTGTACCTTTATAAGATCAGCCACCTGCACTAAGGAATAGTCCTAGCCTGCCTACCTCTCGCTGTAGCTCAGGCCCTCGAGTCCTGGCAACATCCTCAGAAAGGTGCAGTGCAGTTTTACAATGTCATTGTAAAGGCACCATGACATCTAAGCTGCTGAATATTGCAATCATTCCATGCAATGTATAGCTGAGCAATGAAATGACTGCACTAAGAAGGCATATTATTGGTAGCATTAAATGGTAAATTGAAATGATTTACTGAATTATTGGTGAACATTAACTACAGTAACTCAGATGTCTATAATCCAGCAGTGTAATGGTACAATTCATCAACTAAAGATTGTTTTCAGTTTAAGAACACCAGCCATTAAATTTCATGAATAATTGCTTATGTAATTCATCACTTCATAGCTAAATTACATAAAACTGGAACTTTTTTTCAGTTTATAAGGACAGATAAATTACTGTACACACGTATTGAACTGAATAGAGGTCCTGAGTCAATCTGAAGAAGGATCCCGACCCGAAACATATAACCATATAACAATTACAGCACGGAAAACAGGCCATCTCAGCCCTTCTAGTCCGTGCCGAACACTTATTCTCCCCTGGTCCCATCTACCTGCACTCAGACCATAACCCTCCATTCCTTTCCCGTCCATATACCTATCCAATTTATTTTTAAATGATAAAACCGAACCTGCCTCCACCACTTCCACTGGAAGCTCATTCCACACAGTTACCACTCTCTGAGTAAAGAAGTTCCCCCTCATGTTACCCCTAAACTTCTGTCCCTTAATTGGGAAAATTAATTGGGAAAAGCTTATCCACGTCAACTCTGTCTATCCCTCTCATCATTTTAAAGACCTCTATCAAGTCCCCCCTTAACCTTCTGCGCTCCAAAGAATAAAGACCTAACTTGTTCAACCTTTCTCTGTAACTTAGTTGCTGAAACCCAGGCAACATTCTAGTAAATCTCCTCTGTACTCTCTCTATTTTGTTGACATCCTTCCTATAATTAGGCGACCAAAATTGTACACCATATTCCAGAATAGACCTCACCAATGCCTTGTACAATTTTAACATTACATCCAAGCTTCTATACTCAATGCTCTGATTTATAAAGAAACGCCACCTATCCATGTTGTCCACAGATGCTGCCTAAGGCAGTAACTCTGGAGAGAAGGATGGGTGATGTTTTGGGTGAAGACCCGTCTTCAGATTGGTTCGGGATAAGGGAAACTAGAGATATAGACGGTGATGTGGCGAGATAAAGAACAATGAATGAAAGATATGGGGAAAAAGGTAACGATGATAAAGGAAATGGGCCATTGTAAGTGAGAGAGAGAGCACTCAGCAACCAGGAGATCAGGTCGGTTCACCCTGAGCAAATTTATTCAGCGAAATGATGGATGTGCAGGTGAACATCTGCCTCACCTGAAAGGACTGTCGGGGTCCCTGTACCGAGTCGAGGTAGGAGGTATAGGGGCAGGTATTGCATCTTCTAAGGTACCTGGGGAGGGGGTAGTTTGGGTGGGAAGGGATGAGTTAACCAGGGAATTGTGGAGGGAACCGTCTCTGCGGAAGGTGGATATGGGAAAATGTGGTTAGTGGTGGGATCCCGTTGGAGGTGACGGAAATTTTGGAGGATTATGTGTTGTGTGAGATGGCTGATGGGGTGGAAGGTAAGGACTAGGTAAGGACTCTGTCTCTGTTACGACGAGGAGGAGCAAGGGTGGAGGTGCGGGGTACCGAGGAGACCTGAGTGAGGCTGATGGGAGAGGGGAACCCCCGTTCCCAAAAGAATGATAACATCTCAGATGTCCTAGAATGGAACATCTCATCTTGGGTGCAGATGTGGCGTAGACAGAGGAATTGGGAGTAGGGGATAGAGTTTTTGCAGGAAGCAGGGTGGGAAGAAGTGTAGTTGAGATAGTTGTGGGAGTCAGTGTGTTTATGTTTGTGTTTTCCTCCAGATTCCATCATCTGTTACTCCAAGCCAAATTATGACGTTGCATTTGGATCTGTCTGAAGAAGGGTCCAGACCCGAAACGTCACCAATCTGTGTTCCCCAGAGTTGCTGCCTGACCCGCTGAGTTACTCTAGCACTCTGTGTCCTTTTCTATAAACCAGCATCTGCCGTTCCGTGTTCTACATCATGGTTTTAATTGTTGAATTGCCATCACAAAACCATGGAGATGTTTGACCTGGCAGCAAATCCAGCATTTGTATGTTGGTGTTTTATCACTGGCAGATTTCCATTTGATTCATGGAATTAAAATATGGAGGGAAATTGATCACACGCAGGCAGAGGAGATTAAACTGGGACAGCACAGTGGCGCAGCGGTAGATGGCAGATTTACAGCGCCAGAGACCCAGGTTTGATCCTGACCTCGGGAGCTGTCTGCGCAGTTTGTACGTTCTCTCCATGACCCTGTGGGTTTTCTCCAGGTGCTCCGGTTTCCTCTAGCGTTCCAAAATTGTAGGTTAATTGGCTTTGGTAAAAATTGTAAATTGTCCGAAGTGAGTAGGGTGGATGTCAATGTACAGGGTGATCGCTGGTTGGCGTGGACTCGGTGGGCCGAAGGGCTTCTTGCCACAATGTATCTCCAAACTAACCTAAATCATGCTTGGCACAGACATTATGGGCTGAAGGGCCTGTGCTGTGCTGTTCTATTTTTGATCTTTCCAGCGTTTTTCTCTGCTCATTTGGAATCCTCGCTGTCAACAAAGTGGTGTCGGACTCGTCAGTCCCACAGTGTTTGGAAATTATTGATCGGGAATTTTGTGTGGCTCAGCGGCTCAGCCTGCCCATGACGTGTGTGTTTGCTGGACTTGTTTAGTTCTGTGGCCGACAATCGTCTCAGCACTGCAACAAAACTGTGGATCCTGAAAACCGGTGAGCTGTAGACAATTGATTGAAAGGTCGAAGCAGCAACGTCTTAGTGATTGAACAAGTCTGTGCTTGCTGAATGGAAACCAAAGGAACTGGCTGTCTGTTGGTGTGTTGGACCTGTACATGGGTCAGTGTGTCATTGTTTTTGAGTCTTGCTTTGTATCAAATGAAAGTTGTTAATTTTTAACTTTTTTTACAACATGAGGAATCTGGGGAAGGGCACTTGTGGAGGCCAGATCACAATGTCGGAAGAAACTGAACTAAATTCAGTCTCTTGACTTCTCAGTCTGAAGAAGAGTTTCAGCCCGAAACGTCGCCTATTTCCTTCGCTCCATAGATGCTGCTGCACCCGCTGAGTTTCTCCAGCAATTTTGTGTACCTTCAGTCTCTTGACCTGACTGAACATTGCTAACATGCAGCGGTAGATGATTGTGCTGCAGTGGCTGATCCAGTTAGGCTAAAATGTGCCTGCTTGCTGCTACATGGAACATAGAACAGTACAGTGCACGATGCCAAGACCATTACGTTCCACAGCCAACAATGGACCATTGTGGGCTCCTTTGGCTATCGGTGCCTGATCTGATTTGTTCTGAACCTTTTCATACCTCTAGTTTCCCTCTCCCCTGACTCTCAGTGTGAAGAAGGGTCCCGACTGAAAACATCACCTATCCATGTTCTCCAGAGTTGCGGCCTGACCTGCTGAGTTATTCCAGCACTTTGTGTCTTTGTGTTTTGTCACGATTTGGATTGAGATGGCTCTGTATTTTTCAGTGTGGTGTTATGTATTGTTGCTTCAGTGTGTGTATGAATGAGTTGGTCGAACGCTGCTCTCGGTATAGTTTGAGCTATTGTTTTGAGCATTATCATTCCAGATGTCATTTAATTTATGATTATTGTCACGTGTACTGAGGTAAAGTGATAAACGTTTGCTTGCGTGCAAACCAGTCTGATAAAACACTGTCCACGAATACCATCAAGCCGTCCACGGATAAAGGATAAAGTTACAGCATTTAGTGCAAGATATAATTGTGAGGTCTAAGTAAAGATTGTTCAAAGGTCTCAAATGAGGAGATGGAGGTCAAGACCACTCTCTACTTGGTGAGAGGATGGTTCAGTAGCCTGATAATAGCTGGGAAGAAAGTCCTTGAATCTGGTGGTGTGCGCCTTCATACTTCTATACCTCGTGCCTGATGGGCGAGGGGAGAAGAGAGAGTGGCCGGGGTGAGACTAGTCCTTGATTATGTTGGTGGTCTTGTGGAGGCAGCGTGAAGTGCAGATGGGAGCTTTAGGAGGATGGATTGACAACGTTTGGTCAGCTCGGGCACCTGGAATTCTTTATACTGTAACAGCTTCAGCAATGAGACTAGCAGGAGTTGCATTGAGACACAAGAAAACTGCAAAAGCTGCAATCTAGAGCAAATATAATCAGTCTGAAGAATGTCCCTGACATAAAACGTCGCACATCCATTTCCTCCACAGATGCCGCCTGACTCGCTGAGTTCCTCCAGCATTTTGTGCCCTGTAAGAGTTACATTTTATTTGTCTCAATGTCAATATTTAACTTTGGAAGCTTGCATTTATTTAGGGCTATTTTATGTTTGTGACGTTAATCGCTGTCAAATAAACATCCATATATTGCAGGCCGCTTCTTTAATTGTGTGCTTGAGACTTTAAGATGCGGTCAAGTTTCATTGGAGAGTTTGGTTTTCCACCTGACTAGATGGGCAAGGGATAAGCATGGCAGTCGGCAAGGGGGCAGCTGTCCACCGTGACAGTGTGTAGGGAAGGTTCTTGTATGGGAACGATTTAGACATGCAAGATAACAAGGGAGGACTGAAGGTCACAGTCTCAGAATTAAAGGACGCTCTTTTAGAAAGGAGGTGAGGAAGAACTTCTTTAGTTAATCTGTGGAACTCATTGCCACAGAGGACTGTGGAGGCCAAGTCGGTGGATATTTTTAAGGCAGAGATAAATTCCTGATTAGAACGGGTGTCAAGGATTATGGGGAGAAGGCAGGAAAATGAGATTAGGAGGCTGAGATCAGACATGATTGAATGGCAGCGTAGACTCGATGGGCTAAATGGCCCAATTCTACTCCAATAACTTGTGAACTTGATAGAGTGTGTGGTATCTGGTTTATTGCGAAACGTGAGAATAGGCGATGGGTCTCGTGAACAATGTACATTTGCAGATCCTGGAAGAAGATTTGAAAGAAAAAATCAGCCCATGAGCTCTGGTCTGAGTGGGACAAATGTTTAACGTTTGACCTGCTGGAAAGGAGGGTAATCGAGCTGTCACAGTCTGAGTCTTTGTGGTAAGTCATAGAGTCATACAGCACGGAAACAGGCCCATCGGCCCAATTCGTCCATGCTGTCGAAGATGTCCCATCTATGCTAGACCCATGTAACCCATATCCATCTAAACCGTTCCTATGCATGTCCTTGTCCAAGTGTCCGTAAGCTCCTTGCCCTTGACACTGGAGGTGAGGGTGGAGTAGATGGGGAAATGTGGTGAGCTGTAGCAGGAATTAAACAGAAATGTCGGGCAACATCTGTGGAAAGAGAAATGTTTCAGGCTGAAGGGCTGTCGTCACGTCTGGAAGCTTGAGGGGATAAAAATATTGCTTTGACATTTCAGAAAGGCTGTGGGAAGAATGAGGATGGGTCAAAGGGAGCATGTCTGGGTAAGGCCCGGCTGCCATGGTGACGAAGCTGACTAGTTGGTTGATTAATCGGTGCAATTTAATGCGAAAATAAGCAAAGCGCTGGATGTAGAAGTTGTGAAGCAGGTCGCAGCTGGTGTAGAGAACCAAACCCAAATAAAAAATGTTGAAAAATGGTGGGAGTGTCCAACCGATCAGGTCTTATCTAATCTGGTCCCTGACATGTGAAAGCAGGGACTCCACCAAGGAAAGTACTGGACAACATTCCTAATGCATGATAGACACAAAGTGCTGGGGTAACTCAGCGTCTCTGGAGAAAAAGGATGGGTGACATTTTGGGTTGGAACTCTTCTTCAGACCTGAAACATCATCCATCCTTTTTCTCCAGAGATACCACCTGACCCGTTGAGTTACTCCAGAACATTGTGTCCATCTTTGATAGAAACCAACGTCTGCAATTCCTTCCTACACATGCTTAATGGATGAATTGAGGGAGTTAGATGTGGCCCTTGTGGCTAAGGGGATCAGGGGGTATGGAGAGAAGGCATATATGGGATACCGAGTTGGATGATCAGCCATGATCATATTGAATGACGGTGCAGGCTCTAGGAGCTGAATGACCTACTCCTGCACCTATTTTCTATGTTTCTATGAATTGACAGAAAGTTCAAAATCAGTTTTTTTTTTTTTTTTTTTGCACAGTTCTTGTTTGAATTAACTTTTTATTCCGAATAAAGTTTCATTTTTGGAAAAGAAACAGTTTAGTTTAGTTTTATTTGACTTAATATTGACCTGCGTACCAAGGTTCAGTGAAAAACGTTTTTGTTGCATGCTGTCCAGTCAAAGAAATTACTATACATGATTATATACATGATACGGGACAAAGGGTACAACATTTAGTGCAAGATAATAAAGTACGATTAAAGATGGGAGGTCAGGACCGCTCTCTAGCTGATGTGTGGACCAGTCGCAGTTGCCCGATAACAGCTGGGAAGAAACTGTCCCTGAATCTGGAGGTGTGCATTCTGAGCAAAGTCAGTTCAAAGTCAGACTGAGCATCCAGGATTATTTTTGCTTTGACAGCCTCAACAGCAGAAGTTGCAGAAGTTAAATGGAGACACAAGAAATTTCAGATGCTGGAATCCTGAGGAAAATAGATCAGCCTGAAGAAAAGGTCCCGATCCAGAACGTCATGTGTCCATTCCCTCTATAGATGCTGCCTGACCTGCTGCGTTACTCCGGTACTTTGTGTCTTGCTATTGGAATGAATGGTTGACCAAAGAACATTCTGTGGATTCTGCAGAGGGTGACAAAGGCAAAGTGTGTTCCATACAGCGAGAGGCACAGAAGGAAAATCACCTTGAAATTCACAGACGCTTATTTTGAATGTGAACCAGGAAGGCAAAATAAAACGACTCCAAATGTATTTACAATTCACCAGTGAAGCTTTACTGCACTAAGTCAACAAACTAATGGTTCCAGGAAAATATTCAACCCTTGAAGGTCAAAAGACAACTCAAATCTGAGCAGCAACTTTTTCACACCGAGGGTGCTGGGTGTATGGAACCAGCTGCCAGAGGAGGTAGTTGAGGCAGGGACTGTAACAATATTTAAACGACATTTGGACAGGTACATGGATAGGAAAGGTCGAGAGGAATATGGATCAAACGTCTGCAGATGGGACTAGTGTAAATGGGGCAGGCTGGTCAGTATGGATGAGTTGGTTCAGAGGGTCTGTTTCTGTGCTGTATGACTGAGGGACAGAGATGGGGTAGATAGTTACAATCTATTCTCCAGGGTAGGGGGTTTACAATAAGAGGACATGGGCTTAAAGGGAGGAGGGGAGGAGAAGATTTAAAAGAGGCGTTAAAGGTAACTTTTTCAAACAATGTGATAGGCGGATGGACTGAGCATCCAGGAGAGGCAGCAAAGTCATGTACCACTACAATCTTCAATAGACATTTGGACAAGAGTATATGGGCCAAATGCAGCCAAATGGGATTAGCTTGGACGAGTTGGGCCGATGGGCCTGTTTCCGTGCTGTCTGACTCGATAAATCTCTGAAGAAAACAACTCTCCCTGAATATAAAAGCTAACGTGCCTCTGGGCACCGTGTTCATTGCAAAATGTGGATTTCTTAACCAGGTTCAAAGTCTATGTTTGGGTACGTTCCCTGGAGTAAATGGGAAGCACGCTGGCTTTAGAGCAGAACGGTATGGGAGATGTTGATTTAAGCATGCCAGTCTATCCATTCCCCTTCCAGTACAGCACCTGACTAACCCACGTTGTATACCATTGGCAATCATTCATCTCTCTCTCTCTTTATTGATCCCTGTCTGTCAACAAAAGATCAGCTCCCGGTTTGACAGAACAGTCACCAGCAAGTCAAATGTGTTTGCAAGTACATGAAGTGTTTGCCAGCATTGCAAACTGTAGATGATTTATACTTTGCGTTGACTCCGTTAACCTTGTTTTGAAAGATATGTTAAGTTCCACTTTGTGCTTCGCACGATCCTTCAAATAACCTTGTGCTTATTTACCATCGGTTTAACTGTTTGACCATGGCTTTGTGTGGCACAAAATGATTGTCATACTGACGGATTACAATCGTAGTTCAATCGAAGGGTACAGCAAAAATCAATAGGTCTCTCAGACATCATTCGGGCAGGACTGTTGTTTCCAAATCACTGTTTTTCACTAGCCTTGTCCTTTTATTGTTAACCAAGTTAATTGTGTAGTATTGCTAATAAAATCAGCATGCACCTTGGAAACAGGCCCTTCAGCCCAACTTGTCCATGCCGACTAAGATGCACCATCTACACTAGTCCCATTAATCTGCATTTGACCCACATCCCTCTCAACCTTTCCTATCCATGTACCTGTCCAAATGTCTTTCAAAGTTGTTTTCATACCTGCCTCAACTACTGTACCTCATCTGGCAGCTCGTTCCTTATATCCACCACCGCGTGTGAAAAATTTGCCCCTCGGGCTCTTTTTAAATCTTGCCCCTCTCACCTTAAACCTATGTTCTCTGATTCTTTATGCCCCCACCCTGGGTAACAGTGCGTTCACCCTATCCATCGCTCATGATTTTATACACCTCTATAAGATCACGCCTCATCCTCCTGCACTCCAAGGAGAAAAATCCTTTGTTTCTCAACATCTCCCCATAGCTCAGGCTCTCAAGCCCTGGCAATGTCCTCATAAATCTTCACTGCACTCAGTTTAACAGCATCATTCCTATAGCAGGGTGACCAAAACTGAGCATGAGATTCCAGATGTGGCCTCACTAATGTCTTCGAAGATAGAACATGCAACAGTACTACAGAGGAACAGGCCCTTCAGCCCGCACTGTTTGTGTCAAACACGATGCCAAGCTAAACTGACCTCGTCTGCCTGGACATGATCCATATCCCTCTATTCCCTGCACTGGAGTATTTTACCCAGAGTAGGGGAATCAAGAACTGGCCTGAAAGGCTGCAAACATTTAACCAGGCAAAAGTAATCTTTGCCATTATTTCAGTAGGATTTGAATACAAGTGTTGGGACATCTTTATTTATGTCAGGCTCTGATAAGACTGTGGATGGACAGAAAAAGCTGCAGTAACTCAGCGGGACAGGCAGCATGTCTGGAGAACAGGAATAGGCCGAGACCTTTCTTCAGACTGAGAGTCAGGGGAAAGAGAAGCGAGAGATAGAGAAGGTATGTAGAACAAGTAAATGAAAAATATGCATAAAGCAACGATGACCAAGGAGAGGTGGAGCCCACAATGGTCCATTGTTGGCTGTGGGGAAGGTGATGACGAGGTATACAAAGAGTGAAACTCAACAGGACTGATAAGACTGTATCTATATTAGTCTGTAGACCTGCTCTTGTTACCCGGGAACACACTTACGGCAGAGAGAGTGCAGCAATAGTTCACCACTTGTTTCCTGGAATGGCAGGTTTGTTGTGTGAGGCATCATTGTGTGAACAGACTGGGTTATATGCTCCAGGCGTATCTCATTGAAACATACAGCCACAGTGGAGGCCGTCATTGGGCATTTATAAGGTGGAGATTGACGGATTCTTGATTAGTACAGGTGTCACGAGTTGTGGGGTGAAGGCAGGAGAATGGGGTTAGGAGGGAGAGATAGATCAGCCATGATTGAATGACGGAGTAGACGTGATGGGCCGAATGGCCTAATTCAGCTCCTATACAAACAGGGTTGGGGGAAAGGGATGATGAGTCGGTGGGCTGTCATTGCGAATGCAGGGTCGTTGTCTCGAGGGTTTGGCCATTCAGCGCCATTCATAGCGGAGCCGGCAGATCTATACCGATTGCTGACCTACGAGGCCGACTTTGCGGGCCGGCATCCCCCCCCCCCCCCCCCCCCCCCCCCCCCCCCAAGAGGCCGTGACCTCTGTCCGTCGGTAAAAACGGATATCACGGCAAGGCTCTGTAACCGAGGGTGCCGGACACTGGGTGGTGGACTTGTATTAGTATTGTGCATTGCTGTGCTTCAGATGACACCTGTCCAAACCTTTCAACAATGTGGATTAAAGTCACGTTCCGAGGGTGGGTGGGATACATTTCCAGCGCGCCCACATTCCATTGCCTCTCAGACCCTCTTCCTTGTGCATGCACGCCTGCATCAATGTGTGAGCATTCCTCTTTCCTTTGGCACCGTCAGAATTCACCAGTCCTGTCTGATCTGTATAAACGTTCGAATCACTTCTTCGTTCTTCAGAAACAAGCTTCTTACTTGCGTTTTCATAGTATTTGAACTGGGACTAGACTCCGTCAGCATTGATTTTGACAATTATTTTGGAAGAAATTAACCTTAAAATGACCTCAACCTTTCCCCCCCCCCTCCCCCCTCTTAAGCTTCTTTGACAAATGGCCATGCTCCATGGACTTTTATCAGAAACACTTCAGCATGAACTGGTGCCTAGACATTAACCAGGACTTGTTTTGTAGCCGAGCAGTTATCAATTATCAGTCCTGAAGTCAAATTTACCACAAGCCATGTTGCATGGAGCACTTCAAAGCAAACACTGTATTTTATTTCTCCCCTCCCACTGTCCCAGAAGACAAAATAAATTTGAATTTTGTTTATGGGTAGACAATGATGATGTTTGAAGAGAGGAAAGATTGCATGAAATTACTTCACCAACAAGTCAAGTTGTCATTAACTCTTTGAGTGACCAGTTTATTTAGAAACAGCAAGCTTGCAGTTTATGCTTTCTCTTTCGGTCAAAATGGGGATTCGTAAATATTGAATTGAAAGTACAACTGGGAAGCAGGCCCTTCAGCCCAGCTCATCCATGCTACCTAAGATGGCCCATCTACACTCGTTCTACCTGCCTGCGTTTGCCCCGTATCCCTCTAAATCTTTCCTATCCATATGCCAGTCCAAGTATCTTTGAACTGATTTATAACTTGTAAGCTCTATTGTGAAATGCATCACTATAGAGTTGAGTTCTGATAACTTATAGAGTTGAGTTCTGATCATTTAAGTTTATAAAATTATGATAGGCTTTGATAGGACAGGCAGTTGGACCCTTTTTTCCCAGGATGGAAAAATCAAACACCAAAGAGCACAGCTTTTAGGTGAGAGGGGCAAAGTTTAAAGGAGAGGTGAAGGGCAAGTTTTTTTATACAGAGGGTGGTGGGTGCCTGGAGCGCATTGTCGGGGTGGTGGTGAAGGCAGATATGATAATGGTCTTTAAAATACTTTTTGATAGGAATATGGATGTTCAGGGAATGGACATGGATTATATGTCGGCAGATAAGAATTGGTCTCGGCATCATGTTCAGCACAGATATTGTAGGCTGAAGGGCCAGTTCTTGTACTGTACCATTCAATGTTCTATGCTGGAATATGTGGGCGTTTCTGAAATTGAGACTTTGATTTTCTCTTCCATACTAACTTGTCATTAGTTCATGCGATTTGAGCATCACAGTCCAGTTCCGCATTTATTTCCCCCAGCCACCTGAAATTCTTGTCGGGCCGTTTGCAGAGGACATTTGAGAGTGAGGGATATTGGCTTGGATCAGGGAATGCATGCAAACCAGATCAATGCAAGATGGCCCCTTTCTTTAGCTGTTTCCACAGTCTGAAGACTCACGGTGGTATCACTGATTATAATCAGTCACTTCCGATAAATGTAGTTTAGTTTATTACTCTAGTTTATTATTGTCATGTGTACCGAGGTACAGTGGAAAGCTTTTGTCCACTATCCAATAGAAGAAAAGACTATACATGATTACAATGAAGCTGTCTACGGTGCACAGATAACCGATTAAGGGAACAACATTTTGTGCAAGATGTAACATTGAAGTCTGATAAAGTCCGATTAAAGATAGTTCGAGGGTCGATGAGGTAGATGGGAGGTCAGGACCGAGTTGGTGGTAGCACGGGTTCAGTTGCCTGATAACAGCGGGGAAGAAACTGTCCCTGAATCTGGAGGTGTGCGTTTTCACACTTCTGTACTCCTTGCCTGATAGTGGGGAGGAGGGGGTGACTGCGCGTGGTAGACTGTTTATGCTGGTGGCCCTTGGCAAGGTAGCGTGAAGTGTAGATGCAGTTCATGAAAGGGAGGTTTGGGCTGTATCCACAACTTTCTGCAATGTCTTACGGTCGTGGATGGAGCTGGTCCCAAACCAGCCTGTGATGCATCCCGATAAAATGCTGTACAGTCCAGGTACATGACCACGCTCTACATTTCAAGCATCTTGCATGCGATTGTGACCTAGCACAGCACCATACCAGGAGCACACACACTTCCCTCTCTCTTTATCTTCCATTTTGCTGAAGGAAACATTCCCTTTGGGAAGTTGCGCTTCATTTGTTTATCTCTGCCCATATCCACTTCCCACTGTGACCACATGTCCCTCGAGTACCACCTCCCACCTCTCCCATCAATATACTTTCCCTGCTGCAGCAATGACTTCTTGACCTCGGATTAAATAGATTGAATGTTTGTTTTATAGACCACGGTTGTTCATTTTACAAGCACAATCATGATTTTCTAGTCACTTTTGCATGCCTTCTCTATTTCACTGACCCTCTGGTCAATTTAGTTTGTTTAATATAGAGATACAGCATGGAAACAGATCCCTGGCCCACAGAGTCCGCACTGGCCATCGATCGCCCATTTGCACAGGTTTAGTTCGGAGATACAGCATGGAAACAGACCCTTCGGCCCACTGAGTCCACACTAGTCCTGTGTTATCCCACTTTTGCATCCACTCCCAACGCGGGGCAATTTACAGAGGACGACAGACAAAGTTTTGGATCAGGCTCAGATCTGTCTGAAGACGAGTGTTGACTAAAAACATCGTTCCCTCCACAGATGCTGCCAGCACTTTGTGTTTTGACAGGACAATCTGCGCTTGTTGTTGGTGGAGGACACTGCCCATTAATGTGAATGCATCTGAGCAGAATGTCTGTCAGCCTGCGATGCTGCTGCACGCAGGATTTTCATTGTACCTCGACCTCACTGTACTTGTGCTTATGATAAGATACTCGAGACACAAGGAAGCTGGCTTACAAAAAAAACACAAGGTTCTGGAGTAACTTAATGGATGTAGATGGAAGGGAACAGGAAGTGGAAAGATGGGCGCACATCCAAGTGGGAAACACCTGTATCCACCTCTCACTTGCTAATCAAGTGAGAGCAGGTCCCTCGGTCGATGAGAGGGGGGTAGCCCTGTTGACATGGATGACAACCTGAACTAGCAGGGATGGCAGTGTTGGAATGTAATGTAGACTTCAACCAACAGTCACTCCATCTACACTGCTCACTGCCTCAGCAAGGCCAGCTGCATAATCCATAGACCATAGACAATAGGTGCAGGAGTAGGCCATTTGGCCCTTTGAGCCATCACCGCCATTCAATGTGATCATGGCTGATCATCCCCAATCAGTACCCCGTTCCTGCCTTCTCCCCATATCCCCTGATTCCGCTATTTTTTAGAGCCTGCGAGCTCTCCCTTGAAAGCATTCGGAGAACCTGCCTCCACTGCCCTCTGAGGCAGAGAATTCCACAGACATGTTGAAGAATCACGTCGTGACTCGAAAAGTCACCCATTCTCTCTCTCTCTAGAGATGCTGCCTGTCCCTCTGAGTTACTCCAGCGTTTTGTGTCTATCTTCAGCATAATCAAGGTCCAGTCCCACCCCGATATCCCCTCTCCCATCAGGCAAGAAATCCAGAAGTTTGAAAATGCACACCTCCAGAATCAGGGAGTTTCTTCCCAGCTTTTATCGGGCAACTGAACCGTCCTATCACCAGCCAAAGAGCAGCCTTGACCTCCCATCTACCTCACTGGATCTTTGATCGGACTTTACAGGACTTTATCTTGCATTTAACATTAATTCCTTTATCATGTATCTGTACACAGTGGAAGGTAGACTCAAAATGCTGGAGTAACTCAACAGGCCAGGCAGCATCTCTGGAGAGAAGGAATGGGTGATGTTTTGTGTCGAGACCCTTCTTCAGTCTTTAGAAGGGTCTCGACCCGGAACGTCACCCATTCCTTCTCTCCAGAGATGCTGCCTGTCCCGTTGAGTTACTCCAGCATTTTGTGTCTACCTTCGATTTAAAACAGCATATGCAGTTCTTTCCTAGACATCTTGTACACAGTGGATGTTTTGATTGCAATCATGTATCGCCTTTCCCCTGACTGGATCGCACGCAACAAAAGCTTTTCACTGTACCTTGGTACACGTGACAAACTAAATCAAACGTTCACATACACTTGCTTCCCATCAGGTTCCATTAATTGTTGAAAGAAGCAGGGGCCCTGAATTATCGTCTTTGACTCATTGCAAATATTTTCCACTTGTTCATGACATTTCTAGCTCATACTCGGCATGTTTTACGATTATTGGAGTCTGCACTTGATATGTGTAATATCGTTTTTACAAAAGGAGAAGCCGTGTATTTGGTGCTTTGTTTTGTCTGCTGCAATATCGGGTGGGCTGCAACCAGCTCTTGGCTGAGATACGCTTGCAGCTTATCAGGGGAATGTTAAGGGTTGCCATTTGTACTGCCCGCGGATCTGTTCTATGTTTAGTTGCCAGCCTAAACAGGCAGTTGGGTCTTTGCGGAGAAGGATATAATCTGCTTATTTTCACAGCAAAGATGTCTCACTCCTGCATTTTTTGTGCATGTTGTGAATTCCTTGCAGAGCAAACACTCTTCAAACGAGCAGATGATCAGCCCAGTAAATTAGCCCATTGGTGACTAGTTGAAGTTGTACAGCGTGGAAACAGTCCCTTCGGCCTAACTTTCCAATGCTGGCCAACATGTCCCATCTACACTAGTCCCACCTGCCTGCGTTTCAAAGGTCTTTTATTGTCACATGTGCCAATTGAGGTACAGTGTACCAATTGAGGTACAGTGTATCAATTGAGGTACATATTACCATACAGCCATACTAAAAAAAAGCAGCAAGACACACAACTACGTAAAAGTTACCATAAACATCCACCACAGCGGATTCCCCACATTCCTCACTGTGATGGAAGGCAAAAAGTCTAATCTTCTTCCCTCATTTTTCTCCCGCGGTCGGGGCAGTCGAACCATACGTTGGGGCGATTGAAGCTCCCGCGTTGGCGCGATCGAAGCTCCTGCCGCTTGGAACTCCTGAAATCAGTCTCTAACCAGAGACCACGAGCTCCACGATGTTAAAGTCTGCAGACTCCCGCGGTTGGAGCTCCTGAAGTCGGTCGCCAACAGAGGCTGCCAACTCCACGATGTTAGGCCGCAGTGTGGACAGAGATACGATACGGAAAACAATCTAATCTCTGTCGAGGTAAGAGATTGAAAATAAAGTTCCCCCCCCCCCCCCCCCCCCCCCCCCCCCCCCCCCCCCCCCCCCCCCCCCCCCCCATAAAACCAGCACAAGCACAACACTAAAACATACATTTAACACATACTATAAAACAACAGAGAAGGAAGGGTCAGACAGACTGTTGACGAGACAGCATTTGCTGGCCCCAGCTGTTGGGCCATAAACCTGTCCTATCCATGTACCTGTTTAACTGTTTCTTCGGGACTTCATTGCCACAGAAGGCTGTGAAGGCCGTCAATGGATATCTTTAAGGCAGAGATAGATAGGTTTTTGATTGGCATGCATGTCAGGGGTTATGGGGAGAAGGCAGGAGAATGGGGTTAAGAGAAAAAGATAGATCAGCCGCGATTAAATGGCAGAGTAGACAATGGGCCAAATGGCATAATTTGCTCCTATCGAATTAAAAAACATGCCTCAACTAATTCCTCCGGCAGCTCGTTCCATATACTCACCACCCTTTGTATAAAAAAAAAGTTGCCCCTCAGGTTCCTATTAAATCTTTCCCTACTCATCTTAAACCTATGTTCTCTGATTCTTGATTCTCCTCGTCTGGGTAAAATACTCTGTGCTTTTACCCGATCTATTTGCTTGCATTTGCCCCGTATTCCTATTAGTCTTTCCTATCCATGTACCTGTTTAATTGTTTCTTAAACTGTTACAAAATGGAAAACCTTCTTCATAAACTTTCACTCAAATCTAACCTCAATTCAGTCTTCACCTTCAAAGTAAACTGCATCAAAGCAAACCGGGTGCTCTGGTTTCCTCCCACACATCGTTGTCTTAATGCATTTCGTTGTCTCTGTACTGTACACTGACAATGACAATTAAAATTGAATCTGAATCTGAATCTGAATCAAAGATGTACTAGTTTGGAGGCTAATTGGTTTTGGTAAAATTGCAAAGTGTCCCTAGTGTGTTTAGGATAGTGTTAGTGTGCAGGGATCGTTGGTCAGTGTGGACTCGGTGTGCTGAAGGGACTGTTTCTGTGCTGTATCTTGATCCTGCGTTTCCTCGTGGATGTGAGTATTGAGGTCTCTCAGCATTCAGAATAGTGGCCACAGGCACAGGCATATTGGACATCCGGTGGCACTGTAAGCTGGCTGCCTCTGCCTTCAGTCTGGTACCTTTTTTATTTTTTGTAATGTTTAAAGTATGTTTTTTTTTGTTTTATGTGGGGGGAAGAGGGTATGGTAAGGGGGAAACCGTCCTTCAGTCGCTTCCTGGAGAGGATGCGACTATTATTCGAGTCGCGTCCTCGTCCCCACCCCGCGGCCTACCTACTGGTTTGGCGGGACCCACCAGACCTCCAGCGGCGCAGCGCTGGATACATCGCGGAGCGGGCGATGCCTCACCTGGGATCGCCGGAGCTGCGGAGTGTTGGGCTGCCCTTTGCGGAGCTGGTGTTCCGCGTGGGCGGCGTGAATCTCGCGGAGCTCGGCCCTTGTGGACTTCGCCAGCGGAATCAGCGGACAGCTCGGTGGGACTTGTGGGCCACGGCCTCCCGCCGGTTTAGAGGTCCAGGCCGTTGAGGATGTTCTCGCGTTCGACGTTGGGGTTCCATCATTACCGGCGAGAGGACCTGAACATCGGGCCACCCATAGCGGCGACTACGGGGTGCTCGGGAGCCCCCGACCGTGGGAGAACATCTGGGAAGATCAGCGAGGAGGTGGACTGGGCTTTGGTTCCTTCCCTCACAGTGGGGAACGTTGGTGCCACTGTGGAGATATTGTGTCGTGGACTTCTGTGTATTGTGATTTTTTTATTTTTTTGTATGACTGCAAGGAAAATGGCATTTTGTTGTCTCTTAATTGAGTCAATGACAATAAATTGAATCCAATCCAACTTTGTACACTGACTCGGGAGTGGCAGAGAGGCTGCAACGGTCCAGTTATTTCCAATATTGGATTTCTTTAAAGCACGCCATTGACAAGCTTCTGCAGTTACATTGAAATGAAGGCTGGAGAATTTTAATGAGCAGGCTTGTGTGGTTGATTAAGCAAAGATAAAGACTGTGAAACTCATTGTCCATCTCAGCAAAAGAGAAATACCTTGTGGGATGGCATTGTTTTAGATGGTGGAATCGTTTTTAAAAGTGGTGCTGTTAGTATCAGTAATGGTCAAAATGTCAGTTCAGTTATTAAAATAGAGAGCAGCAGGTGGATTAACCATGGTGTTGTTTCTAACGTCAATTTAACATGGAACTTTCTCCCTGCATTTTATGGTTCTCAACTCTCAAATATTGCCCAAATGTGGCTTGAGCTAAAAACTCCAAGTGGTGGAGAAACTCTGCGGGTCAGGCAGCATCTGTGGAGGGAATGCTCAGGGTGTTAATTATGACGAAGGGTCTCAATAGGCCCATAGAAAGTGTGCAGAGTAGATTTACGAGGATGTTGTCAGGACTCGAGTGCCTGAGCTATAGGGAGAGGTTGAGTAGACTGGGATTTTAATCCTTGGAGCGCAGGAGGATGAGGGGTAATCTTATTGAGGTGTACACAATCATGAGAGGAATAGGTTGGCTAAATGCTTTTACCTTTGGGGAATTGGGAATCAGAAGACACAGATTACAGGGTAACGGGACCATCACAGGCTGGTGGGACTAGTGTACAAGGGGCATGTTGGTCGGTGTGGGCAAGTTGGGCTGAATGGCCTGTTTCCACGCTGTATCACTCTACGACTTGAAATGTTGCCTGTCCATTTCTTCCACAGGTGCAGCCTGAGTTCCTCCAGCGCTTTGTGTTTTGAACATCACGGGTTGATGTGGTTGTCCAAACATTCGGGTCTCTGAATAGTCTGAGAGCAGAATATCAAGAGTTTTACTGGCCCAGAGAATGGCAATGGCCCGCTTGAGATTAGTCTGACACAGCTAACATGAAATATTTAACTGCGATCCCAGTTAGATCATTAAACCAGCTGTAGCTTCCCTCTGCCGCTGCTGCTCTGATCAGCTAACTCTACAAGCGAGGCAGTACCATGCATAAGAGCACACTTTACAGCCCAGCTGCGTGCAGCTATTGAATTAAAAGATGGATTAGTCTGATCAACAAATTACCAGTTGTGTTTCAGCCTGGGCTTACAATTGGCCTGGTACGTATATGGAATTGACTGGGGATGTGCATCCTTAAATTGCATCTTCAGATTTACTCCATCATTGAATCCTAATTCAGTGTGTTTAGGATGTAATCTCATCTATGTGGAGCTAATTTTCTTTCACGAATATTGACTTCCCTGCCAAAGCTGAATGAATGTGCGGACATTTCATCTTTGCTGTTCCTATTGGTGTGTGGTTGTGAGTTGTGTGAGTTTGTTGAACGTGAAGGCATATATCAGGCTGCTGACAGTAAGTGTGGTCAGCTGACGATGTTCCCATTGAGGTATTGAAGTAAACCACGATTATGCACAGCAACATA
The DNA here is from genome assembly GCF_028641065.1 of Leucoraja erinaceus. Classification (NCBI taxonomy): domain Eukaryota; kingdom Metazoa; phylum Chordata; class Chondrichthyes; order Rajiformes; family Rajidae; genus Leucoraja; species Leucoraja erinaceus. The sequence goes on from NC_073394.1 coordinate 37,714,050, forward strand.
GGGTGTAAATTGTAGTGTCTACACGTGGTCCTGGGTGAACGATTTAGACCAACGGTTTAGACCATGTTACTGACAGTATGCACAGGAGGCTGTCATCTTTGATAAATATGCTTTATTTTACTTTCAACGTGCAGATATATCCTCACAAATAAGACACTTCTAAAGCGCAGGGTGTAATGGTGTACTTGTGCTGCAGAACAGCAGAGGAACAGGCCCTTCGGTCCACAATGTCCATGCCGAACATGGTGCCAGATTAAAGTCATCCCCTCTGCCTGTACGTGATCCATACCCCTCCATTCCCTGGATATCCATGTGCTTATTCAAAAGCCCCTCAATGCCACACTCCTATCTGCCTCCACCACCACCTCTGGCAGCACGTTCTTGGCACCCACCACTTTCTGTGGAAATAAAACTTTGCCCATCTGACCTTCAAGCTCTGTCCTCTGTTCTTTGACACTTCCACTGTCGGTTGGGTGGGGGGGGGGGGGGAGAGATTCAGACTGTCTACCCAGTCTATGCCTCTCATAATTTTATATACTTATTATTTTTAACACTTATGCTTATATTACATCTCCCTCCACCAACCTCTGACATTCCAGTGAAAACAATGCGAGCCTGTCCTTCCTCTCCCTGTAGCTAACACCATCTAAACTGGGCATCATTCTGCTAAACCTCCAGAAATATATTTATTGATTGCTTCTCACAAATAGTTCTGAATATATTCAGATACTAAAGGCACAAGGTCCATATCCCACTATTCCTTGCATTAGAGCATTTAACCAGAGTAGGAGAACCAGGAACCGGAGGACATGAGTTTAGGAGGGGGGAGGGGGGGAACACGAGAGGCAACTTTTTCACTCGGAGGAGGGTGGGCATATGGAATAAGCTGGCAGTTGAGGCAGGTACTATAACAATATTTAAATGGCACCTGGAAAGGTTTAGAGGGATTTTGTTCAAACGTGCAGAAGGGGAATTAATGTTGATGGGGCACCTTGGTCGGCATGGACGAGTTGGGCTGAAGGGCCTGTTTCCATGCTGAATGACGCTGTAACTCGAATGGATTTGGATATTAAATTCATTAATGGTTGTAGTCATCTTGGGTCAAATGGCTGGAAGAGTTTTCTTTTGTAAAAAAAACACGTACTTAGACAAGTTTGGAGAATAATCTTTATACGAGTCCAGTCACATTGCTATAATTGATGTTCTTGCTGACAAGCAACTGAAGCCATCACCTCCACTGTATCCTGACTATGTGATTTGACAGCCTCCTCTTCACCACTGCAGACTGGTATCAACTGGCAGTGACCCACTGTGGGAAGGAACTGCTGATGCTGGTTTAAACAGCAGGGCGTCACAAAATGCTGGAGTAACTCAGCGGGACAGGCAACATCTCTGGAGAGAAGGAGGGGGTGACGTTTCAAGTTGAGACCCTTCTTCAGACTAGTTAGGGATAAGGGAAGTGACAGATATAGACAATGATTTTTCCCTTATCCCTAACTAGTCTGAAGAAGGGTCTCGACCTTTCCTTCTCGTCACCCATTCCTTCTCTCCAGAGACGCTGCCTGTCCCGCTGAGTTACTCCAGCTTTTCGTGTCCACTCCAAGTGTCTATTTGCATTGAGAAGGGACGGTTTCTGTGGTTAACCACAGTACAAAATCCCAAAGTACCGCCCCTGAAGTGCACAAGTGGTGTTTAGTAATGTTGCCGCCATCCAGTTACATACACTGCACTTGACCATTGCGCCAATCTACAGAGGAACATTTCCACATTCCAGAAATAACAATCTGAATGACATGGAAAGTGTTTGTGGAATGTTCACTACTCATTATCTACGATTACTGGAACGTCCAAAATAGAGGAGAGGGAATGTTTTGACAATGATTTATTATTTATTGTTGATTAGCGAATCTAAACTGGGAGGCTTATTTTTCCAGATTGCCAGTTTCTAGTTCAAAGATGCAGCGTGGAAACAGGCCCTTCAGCTCACTGAGTCCACGCTGACAATCGACCACCAGCTCGCACTAGTTCCATATTATCCAACTTTCCTCATCCACTCCCTACACACTAGGAGCGATTTGCAGAGGGCCGATTAGCCTACAAACCTGCACGTCTCTGGGATGTGGGAGGAAACCAGAGCACCCAGCAGAAACCCACAAGGTCACAGCGAGAACGTGCAAACTAACACACAGACAGCATCCAAGGTCAGGATTGAACCTGGGTCTTGGATGTTGTGAGGCAGCAGCTCTACCCAGTGCACCACAGTGTTGCAGTGAATCTTAAATTAATACCTCCCTGGAAGTATTCCTTGGATAAACTCAGGAGTGAACTTGAACTTGAACTTTGCTCCACTGTTTTGATTAAGGGGAAAACAACACTTAAAACCCACCAGGAAAATGGAATTAATTGTCTGTTGCAAATAAAATTATATATTTCTCCATTGCAGTAGCACTTTTTTTTTCATAAATTAAACATTTTCAGCATGTTGCTGCATTGATTTAGGACCATGGACCCGTTTAATTTAACTATATGATGGTGATGCACCATTGATAAATGTCACAAGGTGGTCTTACTTTGCCCACAGTCGGAGTTTGGGGTGTCAATACAAACCAGGTGAAAGATCCTTAATTATTGTACACAAAAATGCTGGAGAAACTCAGCGGGTGAGGCAGCATCTATGGAGCGAAGGGAATAGGCAACGTTTCGGGTCGAGACCCTTCTTCAGATATGGCCCATATGCAGGCAGGTAGGATTAGTGTCGATGGGACATGTCTGTTGCAGTGGGCAAGTTGTGCCTGTTTCTACTACATTATATGCAGAATCAAGAGTGATTTGGCGAGGAAAATACCATTTTTATTCTATCTGATGCAAACAAATTCGATACTTCTTCACTTCTAAAATTTGAAACTACTAGATGTAAAGTGCTCCATGTAAAATTAAGTTATTGCTCACTGAAATCTGTAAATCTGCACAGTAAAATGGACAAGCAGCAATCGCATGTAAATGACTGCACTAATATAAAAATCAAAACATTCCTCGCCATTTATCAGAAATAGTTGATATCAAACTACATTTTGAACGGCTACTCCAGTCAGTTGAGAATTCCTCAATGTGAACAAATCTAGCCACCAGAAGGAAACATCAAACCTTCAATGTGGTCAATCAGAAATCAGTACTGTCACTAGAGTTAAAAGGGGGGGCCAATTAAAATGTCATTAATACAACACGCCTCATAACAGATGTGTAGTCCACACTGGTTTTCAATCTGAATGTTTCTTAAATGTTGCACTTGTATCTCCTTAACTACCTCCTTTGGCAGCTCGTTCCAGACACCAACCACCCTTTGTGTAAAAATTACCCCTCCGATTTCTATTAAATCTTTCTCCCCCCCCCCTCCCCCTCCCACCACCCCCCCCCCCCTCACTTTAATCCTCTGAGCAAGAGACTCTGTGCATCTACCCGATTTATTCCTCTCATGATTTTCAACACCTCTATAAGATCATCCCTCATCCTCCTGCACTCCTAGGATAGTCCTAGCCTGCTCAACCTCTCCCTATAGCTCAGCCCCTTGAGTCCTGGCAACATCCTTGTAAATCTTCTCCGCACCTTTTCCAGCTTGACAACTTCTTTCCTGTAACATGGTGACCAGAAATGAACATAATACTCTCAATGCGGTCTCACCAACGTCTTATGCAACTGCAACATAACCTTAAAACTTTTATACTCAGTATGCTGACTGAAGAAGGTAGTTCTGTATTAGACGGTATTGTACACAAAAGCCTTTTTGACAAGTGTAGTTATTTTCCTAAATAAAAAGCGTTGATTTTAGCACAACGCCAGAGATGGTTTTTTAAAACTGTCTGTATGGAGTGTAGTTCTGTATCCTGACGTGTGGGTTAGCTACACGGAGAGCTCCAGTCTTGGATGTCCCAAAGGTGCGGGTTGGTGCATTTTCCCTCTGGTGTCTGGAAGTGGATGAGAAAGTGGGATAACATAGAACTAGTGTGAATGGGTGATCGGTAGTCATCGTGGACTCGTAGGGTCAGAGGGCCTGTTTCCATGCTGTATCTCTAGACTCTTCGGGGTGGAAAGGCTGGAGATAAGGGGAGATTATAATGACAGGTCAAGACACAAAGTGCTGGATCAGGCAGCATCTCTGGTTGCATAAGATGGCGGCGCTGGCTTAACAGCTGCGGCTAACCTGCAGTCCTGTCTACAGTTTTGTGCATGTTTAGTTATGTTTTATTAAGTTTTGCACTTACTTCCTGAAACATGCTTTGGACTCGGGGGATGCGACTTTTTCCTCCGGGTCGTCCAGTCTCCGTCTGCGCCACGTCCCAAAGCAGCATCGGGCTGTAGCGGCAGCAGCAGTGCAGCGGGCGCAGCAGCGGGAGACCCGACTCGGCCCTGGCGTTAACGGCGGGACCCGACTCTGGCAAATCTGGAGAGTGGATGAAAAAGCAGCGGATAACATAGAAGCTGTAGCGGTGCAGCGGTGACCCGACTCGGCACGGAGCTGGACTCGCAGCAGCAGCGGAGACCCGACTCGGCTGGAGCTGTGGCCATGCAGCGTATCTCTAGACATCTCGGCGCAGGGGTGAACAAAGAGGGAAAGGACTTTAAGATTTTGACCAAGTGAGGGAGATTACTAATGACAGGTCATTTTTTAAATTACGACTGCAGGAAACAAAGTTGCCGGATCAGGCACGCATCTAATCTAATCTAATCTGGTGAACATGGACAGGTGACATTTATGGTTGTGACCCTTCCTCAGACTGCTGTGTCTTTGTTTGTAAACCAGCATTTGCAGTTTCTTGTACCTCCCTTATGAAGGAATGTGTTGTATCTCCTGTGTGTACATGTGTTTGTACGTTCTCCCTGTGATCGTTTGGGTTTTCACCTAATGCTGCAGTTTCCTCCCACATTCCAAAGATGTCCAGGTTTGTAGGTTAATTGACTTATCTAAAATTGTAAATTGCCCCTATTGTGTGGGATAGTGCTAGTGTAAGGGGTGATCGCTGGTCGGCATGGACCCTCGGTGGGCCGAAGGGTCTATTTCTGCGCTGTATCTCGTCTAAAGGAACTGCAGATGCTGGTGTACTAAAACAACAAACTTGCACTTCTTTTGGATGCAGAAGGTACCTGCAGGAAACCCTTGCGGTCACGGAGAACGTGCAAACTCCACACAGACTGCACCCGAGGCCAGGATCGAACCTGGGTCTCTGGTGCTGTAAGGTGGCAGCTCTACTGTTGTGCCACTGTGATGCCCCCTGAATTACTAAACTAAGTTTGCCAATTAAGGATTCAGCCAGGACCAAACTTCACATAAATTAGCATGCAGAAGCAAAGAACAGCGGATGCTGGTTTACAAAACAGACAAACCTACAAACCCGCACATCTTTGGGATACGGGAGGAAACCGAAGCACCCGGAGAAAACCCACATAGTCACACGGAGAACGTGCAAACTCCACACAGACAGGGCCTGAGGTCAGGATTGAACCTGGGTCTCTGGCACTGTGAGGCAGCAGCTCTCCCCGCACTCTGCTTGTCACTGTGGTTTAGACCAGGACCTCTCTGTTGGTGAATGGTCTTCTGCACCTACTTCGGAGACTCTTCTGCTTCGGAGACTCTTGCACCAGGCTCACCAGCTGCCGCTGCTGAATCTTGGCAGGTACCTTTGATGTTAAAATCGCTCGGGACTCTCGTGGTTAATTATGCTAAATTTAATTTTACTTGTAAATTGTAAATGAAAGATTCCCTTGCCTTTCTCCAGGCAGCTGATTCTCCACATTCAGTATAATTGGACTATTCTTGAACAGACACGAGCTCAGAGTTATTATTACCACACTTGTTGTGCATCCTATCCAAACATCCGATCAGATAATACCACAAATAAATGCAATCAAGTCAAACTCCAGTACAATAGGTGGAGCAAAGGGGAAGATACAGAGTGCAGAATATAGATCGCAGCATTGTAGCGCATCAGTTCCAGAGACAAAGTCCAATGTCCGCAATGGGGTAGAAGTGAATCGGACAGTACCTCTGCTTATGGAAGGACTGTTCAGAAGCTTGATAACAGAGGGGAAGAAGGAATGACTGGGGCGGGACACGTCTTTGATTGCGTTGACAGCTTTCCTGAGGAAGCGTGAAGTGTTGATGGTGGGGAGTCTGGTCTGTGTGATGGACTGGGCAACATCCACAACTCTCTGTAATCCTTCCCTTGTCTGGGAATGGAGGCTCAGCAGTTTGGGCTGTCAATCGTGTTGAGGTAGTCCACTGTTGTGTTTCCCCAACACCAACTTCCCCAACAGGGCGGCACGGTGGCGCAGCGGTACCGCTTCCAGTGCCGGTGACCTGGCTTCCATCCTGACTACGGGTGCAGTCTGTACGGAGTTTGTACGTTCTCCCCATGACCTGTGTGGGTTTCCTCCCACACTCCAAAGACACAGGTTTGTAGGTGAATTGGCTTGGTATAAGTGTAAATTGTCCCCAGTGTGTGTAGGATAGTTAGTGTGCTGGATCGCTGGTCTGTTCAGACTCGGGGGGCCGAAGGGCCTGTTTCCACACCGTATCTCTAAACTAAACTACACTCTGCCCCCATCAGAGTAATTGTGTTCTGAAACACCAACTTGTCGAAGGAATCAGAGTTCAAAGGGAAGCATAGGACATTGTTGCCTTTGATCGGTGGATTTTGAAGTAGTCATTTCTTTAATTGGTGGAGCAGAATGACCTTCAGAGAAGGAGAATGGGAAACATAAACCAAGTGTGTCCAAGTAGGCTGGTGGGACAAAGTGTAGATGATGGCACAGGATGTCATAATGAACACACAACTCCATCGGTGAATACAAATATACAGGTTCACCACTGAATTCCTCGCCCCCTTTAATCCAGAAACCCACCACCAGAAGTACCTCCGAAAATGTGGCGCGTAGGCCTGGTGAGGCGGCCGATTATAGTTTAGTTTATTTAGTTTATTGTTTATTGTCACGTGTGCCATGAAAAGCTTTTGTTGCGTGCTATCCATCCTGCCATCTGGGAAGAGGTACAGGAGCATTAGCTGCAAAACCAGCAGGATGCTCCTCAGCTTCTTCCCGCAGGCTATAAGACTGCTAAACGGACTTTGCCCCCTGCCAAAGTATCGCGCACCAACCACCAACCTGGACACACTGCAGCAGAGCCACTGTTGTTGATGTTTAGTAGAGTGTTAATTTGTTCATGATATATGTATTTTTATTTCTATTTATTTTTAATGCACACTGAATGGACACTGGTTGAGCAATGTTTTTTTGTTTCCTCTGGGTATGTGAATACTCAGGAAATGACAATAAAGATATACAATACAATACAATACAATCCAGTCAGCAGACAGATAATACATGATTACAATCGACCCATTTACAATGCATCGATGAGACTTGATAAGTGAATAATGTTTAGCACAAGGTAAAGCCAGCAAAGTCTGATCAAGGATAGTCCAAGGGACACCAATTAGGTAGATAGTAATTCAGCACTGCTATCTAGTTGTGATAGGATGATTCAGTTGCCTGATAACAGCTGGGAAGAAACTGTCCCTGAATCTGGAGGTGTGCGTTTTCACACTTCTATACATTTTGCCTGTTGGGAGAGGGAGTGGCCAGGGTGCAACTAGTCCTTGATTTATGTTGCTGGCCTTGCCGAGCTAGCGTGAGGTATAAATGGAGTCGATGGAAGGGAGGTTGGTTTGTGTGATGGTCTGGGCTGCATCTACAATCCTCTGCAATTTCTTGCGGTATTGGATGGAGCTGTTCCCAAACCGTGGGGTGATGCATCCTGATAAAATGCTTTGTATGATGAATCTGTAGAAGTTGGTGAGAGTTGTAGGGGACATGCCGAACTTCCTAAGCCTTCTAAGGAAGTAGAGGAAGTTGAGTTGATTAGTTGAGTTTATTGTCACGTGTACCGAGGTACAGTGAAAAGCTTTGTTGTGTGCTATCCAGTCAGCAGAAAGATAGTACATGATTACAATCGAGCAATTTACAATGCTTAGTTTTTAGTTTTGGTGATACAGCGTGGAAACAGGCCCTTCAGCCCACCGAGTCTACACTGACCATAGGCCGTGTCCTCTGGTCTGGCAAAACGGATCATCTGGAAAGGCTCTGGACCCAAGGGTGCTGGAAAATCAGTGGTGGACCTGTACTCTGCTGAAAGACAGACGGTCAAATCCATTTCTTTATTTGCAACAGCATCTTTACTTCAGTAGAGACACAAGGAACTGCAGATGCTGGAATCCTAAGCAAAATACAAGGTGCTGGAGAAACTCAGCCGGTCAGGCAGCATCTGTGGAGAGAAATGGCCAGACAACATTTTGGACTGAAGAAGAGTCCCAGCCCAAAATGTCGCCTGTGTTTTTTGTGTTAGTCATAGAGCTGGGAAGCGGGCTCTTCGGCCTAACTCATCCAGGCTGACCAAGTTGCCCCATCTTTACTAGTCCAACCTGCCCGCGTTTGGCCCAAATCCCTCTAAACCTTTCCTATCCATGCACCTGTCCAAATGTCTTTTAAAAAAATCTGAAGATGGGTCTCGTCCCGAAACATCTCCTGTCCATGTTTTCCAGACATGCTGCCTGGCCCGCTGAGTTACTCAAACACTTTGTGCCCTATTAAGTTTAAATTCGACTGTATCTCTAAACTAAACTAAACTAAACGTGTGGAGTAGTTTACTGCCCCAGGGTTAGTGATGTGGGCCCTGAATCTTGATTTTGCCATTCATGGGTGCAAGTTGAATGTTTTTCTTTGGGGATTGCACTGTGAAGCTCCATCACGTGGTCTGCCTAGGAACTGCAAGTGCCTTCTGCCTTTAGGTAATTCAATTGGGAGTTGTAAACTTGGAAATTGATTTATGGAGACACCCATCATGGAAACAGACCCTTCGGCTCAACTTGTCTACCCTGACCTAGCTGCTCAATCTAACCTAGTCACACCTGCCGTCATTTGATCCAAATCCCTCTGAAGGAGATGAAGAGGAATTTCTTTAATTAGAGGGTGGTGAATCTGTGGAATTCATTATGAAGACCATTTGGCCCATATCCTTCTAAACCTTTCCTATCCATGCACCTGTCCAAATCTATATAATAAAATTCTGTGGCTGCTGGCTTGCTGTGTTTCTGCCTGACTTGTGGTTGCCAGCCTGTGGGTGCCAGCCTTTGATTCGTTGCTACGCCAACACCAGACCCACAAACGCCCAGATTTTTTCCATTTTGGTACAGATTTCACTTTTCATTCCAAGTATCCACTCCTGATTAAATTTCGTTGTGTTTATGTACACATTTTTAATAAAATCCTTCTCCCCCCCCCCACTCACTCATTTTGTCGCCTCCTGCTGGCCAGCGGCCATAACGGCTGCTGGTGCCCGCATATCGCCTCAAAGACGCCATTTAAAAACAGCCGCACTGCCGAGTCATGAACGGCTTGAGTTGGAGGACCACGTCTCCCGTGGGGGCTACGGGTAGGGAACGGCTGCGTTGGGGGGAGCAGACCCAACGGGTCTGCACTTGGTCTAGTATCTTTTAAAAATCTGAAGCAGGGTCTCGTCCCGAAACATCTCCTGTCTATGTTCTCCAGACATGCTGCCTGGCCCGCTGAGTTACTACAACACTTATAAGTGGGTTTAAGACAAAGATTATTAGATTATTCATTAGTATGAGTGTCAGGGGTTATGGGAAGGAGGCAAGAGAATGGGGTTGAGAGAGAAAGATAGAACAGCCACAATTGAATGGCAGAGTAGGGTTGCTAAGCCCCAAGGCCAAATTCTGCTCCGATGACATGAACTTTTGAATTGGTCATAATTCCTTCTATTCCCCACTATAGCACATTTGCAGGTTAATTGCCTTTGGTAAAATTGTAAATAGTCCCTAGTGTGTAGGATAGTGCTAGCATGCGGGGTGGTCTCGGCATGGTCTCGGTGGGCTGAAAGGCTCCTTTCTGCAATGTATGTCTAAAGTTTGGATTTTAAGAGTAGCTTCTCACTTGTTGGAGGATGATCAGTACCTGCCATTGGAGCCACAAATGCGACAAGTTCATCTTCAGCCCGTGCCTTAAAGCTACCTACATCTTCATGTGTATGTAGACATTTTTTTCTGAGGAGCTTCAAATGGAACTTCATCAGAAGCATGTCCACCTCTAATCCCGTGATGCAGGAACATGGAGCAAGAATCCACAGGTAGCTGTGTAGAGGAGACAGGTCCAGCACTTTGTATTGAGATGTTAGGATGCCAGCATTACAGTTGTCTGCCATTGTACCGAAACGCACAGTGCTGGAGAAAGCAAAGATAGACACAAAGTGCAGCAGTAACTCAGCGGGTCGGGCAGCAAATGTGTGGTCGCCATACAGCCATACGAATAATAAATAGCACAGAACACGATAGTCTTTAACACAGACATCCCCACATAGCGGGATCAAAGTTTGCCACTGTGAGGGAAGGCTCCAAAATTCACTCATCCTCCTCTGTTGTCCTCCCATGGTCGTGGGCTCCCGAAATCCCCGTTGTCGCCGCTATGGGCAGCCCAATGTTCAAATCCGCTCGCTGGGGTGATGGATGTCCGACGTCGGGGCAGGAGGGCATCCTCAGTGGCTTGGATGTCTGAATCGGCCACCTCCTACTGGAGTCTGCGGCTCCCGAAGTCCACAGGTCGCGCTGGGCGGAGATTCAACGCTGGCGGCCCTCGGCAAAGGGCCCCAGGACTCCGCAATGTTGAAGTCAGCTCCACCCGCACTGGAAGCTCTACGAACCACAGCTCCAATGTTAAAGCAGCAGGCCCAACACTCCGGAGCTTCTACGGCGATCCAGGTAAGGCATTGCCCGCTCCACGATGTATCCAGCGCGGCGCGGCCTCTGCTGAAGCTCTGGTCCGGTCCCTGGCAGTAAAGGCCGCTCCAATCAAGAGATTTAACCAAAATGTGGCTTTTGCAAAAGTACTTCGCTGTGCTGTATAATTCTGACAACAATTGTTTATTGAAGTAAGAATCTCATAGTTCCGTTTTGGCACGTATGACAAAGCATATTGCTCTATGGACTATTCTGTATGACTAGGTGTGATTACCATCAATGGGAGCTCGCCTGTGCCACGACTTCCTCTACAGTTCCTAGATGTCAATATTACACCGGTTTTCTAGGCAGTTGCTCTCTCCTCTCCATTGGAATTCTGCTCTCAGTTTGCCCAGGGCTGTCGAGGCTGAGAATTGTGCAGTGCTTGTTCAACCCAACCTAATTGTTGATCAGACATCAGTGAATAAGTAGACTGACATCACAGTCAATGTCATTGCCGATCGAATACGTCCTTTTTACTTTTGGATGAGACACAAGTAGGACAGATTTGTGCTGTGACTGTAATGAACACTCTGCAGTTACTCGTGTCTCCAATTTGCCGTGACAGATGTCTGATTCCAGGATGTATTAAATCAGCATGCAGAGCAGTGTATACCGCAAGCAATTGCAGAGAGTTGTGGATATTTACCAGTCCATTACACAGACTCTCCACCATCGACTCCATCTACACATCACACTGCCTTGGAAAAGCAGCAAACATAATCAAAGACTTGTCCCTCCCCGGTAATTTCTCTTTCTCCCCGCTCCCATCCAGCAGAAGGCGCAGAAGCTTGAAAGCGCACAGCACCAGACTCGGGAACCGCTCCTTCCCCTCTGTTATCTGGCTTTTGAACGGTTATAGAGTCATAGAGTGATACAGTGTGGAAACGGGCCCTTTGGCCCAACTTGCCCACACCGGCCAACAATCTCCCAGCGACCCTAGTCCCATTTGCTTGTGCTTAGTCCATAACCCTCCAAACCTGTCCTATCCATGTACCTGTCCTTATGGCCCTTCCATAAGCTGGGGTACTGTCTGATTCACCTCTACCCCAGTTGCGGACATTGGACTTTGTCTATGGAACTGATGTGCTACAATGTGTGAGAAGGAACTGCAGATGCTGGTTTAAACCAAAGGTCGATATAAAAAGCTGGAGTAACTCAGCCGGCCAAGCAGCATCTCTGGAGGGAAGGAACAGGTGACGTTTTGGGTCGAGAACGGTCAGAAGAAGGGTCTCCACCCTAAACGTCACCTGTTTCTTCTCTCTAGAGATGCTGCCTGTCCCACTGAATTACACAAGCATTTTGTGTCTGATGCGCTACAATGCTGAGAATTATATTCTGCACTCTGTATCTTCCACTCTGATGTTGAGCTTGAGTTGGACTTGGTTGTATTTGTGTACAGTATTACCTGATCTGTATGGATACCATACAAAATCAAGCTTTCCACTGTACCTCAGTGGATGTGACAACAATAAACCTAAACCTTTGCAGCCCTTCACAAACTCAATGCTGGAGTGAAATAAAGACATTTATTTGGATTAACTCAGCAGGTCAGGCAGCGTCTCCGGAGAACATGGATCGGTGATATTTCAGGTTGACGGTTTGATTGGAAGAGTGAGGGGGGTGGGGTGAAGCTGGAGGAGGAGGAGGAGCAGGAAAAAGCTGCCAAGTAATAGGTTGATACAGGTGAAGGGGGTTTTGATAGGCAGATGGTTGGACAAAGGCCAGGGATGAAAAGCAAAAAGGTGTGAGAGAAAAGGATTGAAGAGTTATAAATTGTGAAGCTGGATGAAGGAATGTAGGTGGAAGTAGAGAGGGGGGAAGTCAGTGTGAGTCTAGGCGGGGCACAGGGGAGAGGTGGGGTGGAGGTGCGGAAGGGTCAAAGGAAGGGGGAGGAGTTTTGGTTTGTTACCTAAAATTGGAGAGTTCACTGTTGGGGTGTAAGCTGCCTAAGTGGAATATGAGGTGCTGTTCCTCCAGTTTGCATGTGGCCTCACTCTGGCAATGGAGGAGGCCCAGGACAGAAAGGTCGGTTCGGGGAGACACGAAATGCCGGCGTAACTCCATCTCTGGATAGAAGGAATGGGTGACGTTTCAGGTCGAGGTCCTTCTTCAGACTGAAAGTCAGGGGAGAGGGAGACACAGAGATATGGTAGGGGAAGGTGTGAAAACAAGGCATCAAAAGAGATGAAGTTCAGGGAAAATGTAGAATAGATCATTGTTAGCGAGGAGAAGGCGACAACAAAGCAGAGATAAAATAGGAAGTTTATCAGAAGAACGAGGAAGGGGAAAAAGTGTGGTAATGGGCACTGAATGGTTAGCAGCCGGGAGATCCAGCAGGCCATGGCGGACGAGGTGCAAGTATTCGATGTCAGACTGGAAGCTGGGATGACTGAAGAACGTTCTCTCCCTCAAACATCTTCTGTCAATTCCCTCCCCAGATGCTGCCTGACCCACTGAATTTTTCCAACACTCTGTGTTGTGCTCAAACGATGTTCTATCCCATTAAAAGGCAAAAGTAAATGTGTCTGCTTTAACATGGCGTTACTGTCGGAAGACTCGCCATACCATGACATTTGTGAAAGACGCATTTTAGAAGTAAAGGCATCTGATTCACTTAATTCTGTGTGCTGTTGCTTTTGTGTCAAACACAGTTAAAACTGTTAGTCTATTGAATATCATAGTCATAGAGTGATACAGCGTGGAAACAGGCCCTTCAGCCCAACTTGCCCCTGCCAACCAACATGTCCCATCTATACTTGTCCCACTTGCCTGCATTTGGCCCATATCCCTCTAAACCTCTCCTATCCATGTACTTGTCTAAATGTTTCTTAAACATTGCGATAGTACTTGTCTCAACTACCTCCTCTGGTAACTCGTTCCTTACACCCACCACCTTTTGGGTACAAAAAAAAAATGTTGCCCCTCAGCTTAATTAAATCTTTCTCCCCTCACCTTAAACCTATGTTGTCTGATTCTTGATTCCCCTACTCTGTGGGGTAAAATACTCCGTTTGCCCGATCTATCCCACTCATGATCTTGTATACCTATCCAAGATCATCCCATCCTCCTGCGCTCCAAGGAATAAAGTCTAACTTCAAAGTCGTGATACTGTTCATTTGCTTCAAATGCTGCCTTCGCAGCAGATTGTGCTGCTTACCGTGCTTTGAAGAGAGAGACAAATAAATGGCGTGCTTCTTGAATGAGCTGCTCCCATGGCTAACGCGCAAGAATGTACACTCCATATTCATTAGCTGCTGTGATGGGTCTGCCGTGTGTGCAGTGCTACAGAGCGGGGGCTGGAAGGGAGCCAGGCATGGCTCGTCTGAAGCGGTGAGCTAGTGTCTTCTGCTTTCTGTAGCTGAGTTGTAGAGAATCCTCGAGGAGTACAGAATGTGGCAAAGAGGAGTGGGTTCTGCAGTGAGTGACATATTATGCAGCTGATGGGACCCTGTGCTGCAGGCCAGCAAAACCTCTTTGGCTTTGAGTGGGACGGAGACTCACTGTGGTGAGACGATGGGGCAATAAAGACCTCTGGATCTGTTATCTTGAGCGGCGCGCTGTCCACCAAGGGCAAGATCTGTGTGTCTTTGCTTTCTGATTCTGCAGAAGATTTTTCATTCCGAGCTGCCTGGCATTCGGCCAAACTTTCCCTGCAAGTGAAATTTATAACTGTGGTGAGTACAGTTCTGTGAAATTTATTTGTAACTTGCACAAGATTTTAGGTTGTGGTAGCCTTTTAAAGTGGTGGATGAACGATGGTGTATGGTTACTACATTTTGGGCAGACACAAAGTGCTGAAGTAACTCAGCTTGTCTGGCATCTCTGGAGATAATGGATGGGTGATGAAATCAGAAGTGTCCTGACCAGAAATATCACCCATCCTTTATCTCCAGTTGATTCGCACATCATGGAAACAGCCCCTTCAACCCAACTTGTCCTTGCCGACCAATCTAAGCTAGTCCTACGGATTGATGATGTTTCGGTTTGGGACCTTTCCTCAGAAATTTCACCTCTCCATTTTCTCCAGAGGGTCTCGACCCAAAACGTCACCTATCCATGTTCCGCCTGAGATGCTGCCTGACCCGCTGAGTTACTCCAGCACTTTGTGTTTACCTTGGGTTATAAATTAACATTTGCAGTTTTTTAAAAACTACATTTGGGATGTCTGTAGTCTCTATTTACAAGGGTGGACATTTTTACACAATAGTATCAAGTTTTTGAATGGTCCTTCCATAAGTTATGATGTAGTCCCAATCTTCCAACCTACCTCATTGCACACACTGCACTCTTTTCCCTAGAACTGTACTGCCACAATGCTGCAAATTATATTCCGCACTCTGGTATTTTTTCCTTTGCACAACGTGTTTTCTTGTGTGTGCCTTGATATGAATCGTGTATAGTTTTATCTTATTTGATCGGATAACTCGCAAACAAAAGCTTTTCCATTGTATCTCTGTACATGTCAATAATAGACCTATATTTATAATTTTACAAAGGGAAATAATCCAGAGGATTGAAGCAGGTACAATAACCACAACAACATTAAAAGGCACATGAACAGGTCATGGAGTCATAGAGTGATACAGTGTGGAAACATGCCCAACTTGCCCACACTGGCCAACAATGTCCCAGCTACACTAGTCCCACTTGCTTGTGCTTGGTCCATATCTCTCCAAACCTATCCTATCCATGTACCTGTCTAACTGTTTCTTAAATAATTGGGAAAGCCCCAGCCCCAACAATCTCTTCTGTCAGCTTGTTCCATACACCCACCACCCTTTGTGTGAAAAAGTTACCCCTCGGATTCCTATTAAATCTTTTCCCCTACACCTTGAACCTATGTCCTCTGGTCCTCGATTCCCCTACACTGGGGAAGAGACTCTACCCGATCTATTCCTCTCATGATTTTGTATACCTCTATAAAATAAGATCTCCCCTCATCCTCCTACGCTCCATGGAATAGAGACCCAGCCTACTCAACCATTCCCTATAGCTCACACACTCGAGTTTTGTCAACATCCTCATAAATCTTTTCTAAACCCTTTCAAGCTTGACAATATCTTTCCTATAACATGGTGCCCTGAATTGTACACACTATTCTAAATGTGGACTCACCCACGTCTTGTACAACTGCAACATAACCTCCCACTTCTATACTCAATACTCTGACCGATGAAGGCCAAAGTGCCAAAAGCCATTTTGACCACATTATCTACCTGTGACTCGACCTTTAATGAACCATGCGCCTGTACTCCTCGATCCCTCTGCTCTGCAACACTACTCAGAGGCCTACCATTCACTGTGTTGGTCCTGCCCTTGTTCGACGTCCCAAAATGCAACAACTCGCACATCTCTGTATTAAATTTCATCAACCATTCCTCCGCCCACCTGGCCAATCGATCCAGATCCTGCTTCATTATCTGCAAAACCACTCACTTTTATATAATCAGCAAACTTGCTAACCTTGCCCTGTATGTGTGGATAGGAAAGGTTTAGAGGGATCTGGGTCACTCTCGGGCAAATGGGACTAGCTTAGATGGGGCATCGTGATCAGCATGAACTAATTGGGCTGAAGGGCCTGTTTCGATTCAACTCTATGCCCAATTTGAGGTATTGTAAACGTGACCATGTGACTGCCATCGAGGCACCAGGCATCCTATTGAAATTGGATAATCACTTGTTAATAAAGCAAATCCTGCTTAATCCGATTGATTATCATGCATGAAGTGTCTAAAGAATTTTGTTTGCTTTGATCAATGCCTGACAGGATTAAACAATGACAGAAACTGTATCGTCAAAACATTTGCAAGATATCATGACCCCATTGTTAGAGAATTATCTTAATCTTCTGACCGTTGAATCATAGAATATTGAACAGTTTGGCCCACAATGTCTGTGCCAAACATCCTCAAGACCATCTCTCAACTACATAATCCATATCCCTGTATTGCCTGAATATTCATGTGCAGATCCAACGGTCTATTAAATGCCCAGAAGTATTTGCCTCCACCTTCACCCCAGGTACTTGCGACCAACCTGTGTAAAAACAAAACCTGTCCTGCATGTCATCTGTAAACTTTGCCCCCCTCACCTTAAAGCTATGCCCTCTAGTATTTAATTTTTCCACCCTGGGTTCTGACAGTCCACCCTCATTCATGATTCATGCTCCTTGGCCCCCTGTTATAGGACAAGAATTAGGCCATTTGGCCCATTGAGTCTACTGCCATTAGATCATGGCTGATCTATCTTTCCCTCTCAACCCCATTCTCCTGCCGTCTCCCTGTAATTAAGTCTAAGGGCAACTCCCCCATACTGTTTCAGCAGAGATTTAGCCCTAAATCGTCTCTCCGCTTGCTGTCATTTTCATTATGCCACCTTGGAGTGAGAAGCACTGAGATCAGAGGCAGAATGATTTCCAATGTAGGGACATGCTCAGCAAAAATGAAAGGGCTTCTTCCCCTCTCTCATCAAGCTTCTGAGCGGTCCTTCCGTGTGTTCTTTTCTACAGAAGATAAGAGCAGGATCCAAAATCCAAGTTTCCGCTCGTTGTCTGTGAATATTTGTGGTGATGTTTTGCCCTTCAAGATGTTGTATACATTTCAGTTGTATGTGACTACACCCCATAGAGTCAAGAGTGTTTTACTGTCATAAATACAGACTATGGAACAATGACATTCTTACTTTCAGCAACATAACAAGCCTGTAAACATAATAACCTGAGATCATATATAATAATCAAAAACATCAATAAATAGTACAAAATGTGCAAAAAATGCATAGGTTAGCAGGCCCGTACGAAGCTTTTCAAAAAGTGAGGTGGCATGACAGGATTACAAAAACTGTATGTGAAATAATGTGCGCATAGCGCACATCACGAGCGTGAAGCCCCTCGCGGCTGGGGCCAGGGCCCGCTTAAGGGGTTTTAGATGCTCTCTGGTGCATTCTGAGCCTTATTTTGGAGTATTTGTGCCCCAAATTTATAACCAATATTTCATAAATAAATCAGGAATTGAAGTTGTCCTTGTTATAATAATCAAGTTGTCCTGTTGTAAAATGTTATAAAGGAGCATGCAAAAACTTAAAATAAAATACTGTAAAGGCCCTGTCCCACTTACGTGTCCTTGGCACGCAATTTACGCGTTGAGGCGCACGGGCATCGTATGGCCGCGCAGGGCCGGTCCCACTGAGAAGCACGGAGGGGTATGGAGTTGTGTGCGGTATTGCGCGGCGCTCCGGGATTTTGTACCGAACAAAATCTTTGAGCGTCACCGGCTTGTCGCGTAACTGACGGCGAAAGTGGGACAGGCTCAAGACCCTGGCGCGACGCAACGTCTCACCTCCAAAAACAACAGTAGCAGGCATGCGATCGTCGAACTCGGCCTGGGGCTCACGGCCGTTGCGGATCCGGTCCACCCCCACTTCTACTCCCAGAGCTGGGCCAAGAAAATTGAAGATAGACACAAAATGCATGAGTAACTCAGTGGGACCGGCAGCCTCTCTGGAGAGAAGGAATGGATGACATTTCGGGTCAAGACCCTTCTTTCAGACTGAAGAAGGGTCTCGACCCGAAACATCATCCATTCCTTCTCTCCCGAGATGTTGCCGGTCCCGCTGAGTTACTCCAGCATTTTGTGTCCATCTTCAAATGATGTCACGTGCTCCGGATGGCTGTGTGGACGCAAGAAGTCACGCATGACCTTCGCTGGACCGTCGCGCCTCAAGCGACGACGAGGCCACGTAATTAGCGTGCCAAGGACACGTAAGTGGGACGGGGGCTTAAGTTTTTGCAGTAAAGAAAACCTTTTTTAGAAAATGGTTTGTGTGTTGATTTGATTGCCTGTTACTGTTAGACTGTGATAGTGTGTGCAGTGCACATTTAATGGTCCTCCTGACGTAACAACTCGCATCACATCAATTTCAACGTGGAATAGTGATACGAATACAACATTTAGTTCGACTTCAATTTCCATCGCTTTCAAACTAACCTATTTTACTGTCATAGTATTGTTACAAATCCTAATTCCATGATAACTCATAAACAAGATCACAAACCAGAATTTTACGAATTTCCTATAGTCTCCTTCAAAGTAGAAACACTGATTGTGCTTTTTTTTTTCTCTGGCTTTTATTTTTACTCTGGGGGAAAAAAGGGAACATGCAACCGCACCCATCGCAACCCCCCTTCAGATAGCCATGGGTTAGATTAGTTTATTGTCACATGTATAGAAGTATAGTGAAAAGCTTTTGTTTCGTGCTAACCAGTCAGTGGAAAGACAATAATAAATGATAAAGGGAATAATGTGAATAATATTTAGTGCAAAATAAAGTCTAGTAACTTCCGATTAAAGATAGGCCATTGATCTCCAGTGAGGTAGATAGTAGATCTGGACTGTTCTTCAGTTGTTGATCGGATGGTTCAATTACCTGATAATATAGTGCAACCGAGGACAGTCCATAGAAGTTCATAGTTGAGGTTAATGTTGTGCAGTAATCAAGGGCTGTTGGGAAGCTGTTCCTGAACCTAGAGGTCATGGTTTTCAGGCTCCTGTACCTTCTTCCTGATGGTAGCAGCGAGATGAGAGCATGGTCAGGGTGGTGTGGGTCTCTGATGATGCTGGCTGCCTTTTCGAGGTAGTGCCTCCTGCAGATCCCTTCAATGGTGGGGAGGGCAGTACCCGTGATGGAGTGGGCAGTGTGTGGTGGGGAGATCAGTACCCGCGATGGACCAACTGCATTTTCTATCTCATACTTGACAACGTCAGACATTTGCTTTCCATGTGTGTATAAAATCATGAGCGGAATAGATAGGGTGAATGCACACAGTGTTTCACCCAGAGTAGGGGATTCAAGAATCAGATGACATAGGTTTAAGTTAAGAGGGGAACGATTTCATCGGACTGGAGGGGCAACGTTTTCACACAGTGGGTGGTGGGTGTATGGAACGAGCTGCCAGAGGAGGTAGGTGAGGCAGGGACTGTAATAACATTTAAAAGCCATTTAGATCTGTGGGTAGAGAAGTTTTAGGGGGATATGGAGCAAATGCAGGCATGTGCGACGAGCATTGACGGGACACCTTGGTCGGTGTGGGCAGGGTGTGACGAAGGGCCTGTTTCCATGCTGCTTAGCTCTATGATCCTGTTTAATTCTCGCTGGGATCACACACGACAGCTACTTGGTTTGATACCAGTTAAAGTCAGATTTACATCAGAGTGACCTTTCTCCTTCCTCCTTCTGAACATTGTAAACTTTTTAGCGTGCACGAGAAATAGTTGCACTGTCAATAAATTCAGTGTCTGCTTAATGTTCTGTCATAGATTTAGTTTAGTTTCAGTTGTACAAGTAGTTGGGGATCTGGAATAGTTGGTGTGATGCGTCACAAGTGTATGTTTTTGTGCGGAGATGTTATGTGGCTATTGTTAAAAGTTCCTTTTGGTTGAGCCAGTAGTTAATGGAGATGCCTGTGAGAGGCGTGTCAGATAGGCTGATACTATTTATGTCTGATGACCTAGAAGGGAGTGCACCTTGTGGGAGTAAAGATTGCTTCACCCACTTTCATGCGGGAATGTGTTTGGTGGTGTCACTGCGAAGTGGAGTGGGAAGAGGGTGGATGGTGTAACTCCAGCTCCTGGTGCCTGTGGATTTGTTCGGGTCTCTCTCTGTACACACACCGCACTCCCGCTCCTCTCTGAGTTTGCAAGGTAGGTGCGTATGACTTTACGAAACATTGTCTGGTTGCCATGGTTTTATGAATCCAGTTCTTTCCTTTTGTGTCATGAAATGTCACTGTCGAGGTTGTTTAAATTCCAGTTGTGGGCTGTGCCGACAGCAACTGGCTCTGCTTGTTTTCACCGCGCTTTCTACGATGAAAGATGTGTGAGACATGGTGCCTCCCGAGGTCTGGATCGAACCCTGATCTCAGGAGCTGTGATCAGTGGGTCTACACACTGTGGCTCGGCACGTTGTGGCTTGACACACTGTGGCTTGACACACTGAGGCAGTGGCCCTACACACTATGCCTCAATCTGCTTTAACGTGAGATTTCTAGATTTCTTATATCGCCCACAGACTGAAATGTGACCAAGCAAGTCCACCAGACTGACATCATTGTAGTTGGATTATAGTGAGTCTATAATTCTGTTACTGCAGTGAAATAAATCTGGGACCCAGACCATCAAATTGCCATGCGAGTCTACTTCTGTATCCAGAGCAGGTAAACGAAAGGTGGTTTTCAAACTGTAAGGGTGAGGTGGAGAACATTGAACATATTGTGTAGGAAGGAACTGCAGATGCTAATTTAAACCGAAGAAAGACACAAAAAGCTGGAGTAACTCGGTGGGACAGGCAGTATCTGGGTGAGGTTTTGGGTCGAGACACTTCTTCAGACTAAAGGGGTCTGTACATAGACCAGGTCAGCACAGGAATAGGCCCTTCGGCCCACACTGTCCATGCTGAACACGATGCCAAGTTAAATTCATCTTCTCCATCTGCACCCGATCCATTCTTTGCATATCCATGTGGCTCTTAAAAAGCTTCTTAAGCCCCCGTCCCACTTGCGTGTCCTTAGCACGCTAATTACACAACCTCGTGGTCGCGTTGAGCCGCGACGGTCCCGCGCGACATCATTTGACCGCACAGCCGTCTGTAGCGTGTGATGTCATTTGAAGATGGAGGCAAAATGCCGGAGTAACTCAGCGGGACCGGCAGCATCTCTGGAGAGAAGGAATGGGTGACGTTTCATGTCGAGACTTCTTCAGTCTGAAAGAAGGGTCTTGACCTGAAACGTCACCCATTGCTTCTCTCCAGAGATGCTGCCAGTCCCACTGAGTTACTCCAACATTTTGTGTCTATCTTCAATTTTCTTGGCCCTGCTCTGTGAGTAGAAGTGGGGGCGGATCCGGACCGCAACGGCCGTGAGCCCCAGGCCGTGTTCGGCGATCATTTGCCTGCTTCTGCTGCTGTTGAAGGTGAGACGTTGCGTAGCGCCAGGGTCTTGGGCCTGTCCCACTTTGGCCGTCAGTTCCGCGACAGGCTGTTGGTGCGCAAAGATTTTGTTTGCCACAAACATTTCGGAGCCCCGCACGATGTCGCGCACAACTAGATACCCCTCCTCGCTTTTCAGTGGTACTGGCCCCACGCGCCCACACGAGGCCCGTGTGCCTCAACGCGACCACGAGGATGCGTAATTTGCGTGCCAAGGACACGTAAGTGGGGACGGGCCCTTTAAACATCACTATTGTATCTGCTTCCACCTCCACCCCCAGCAGCGATTTCCACACACTCACTGTCCACTGTGTGAAAATAAACTTTCTCTACACATCTCCTTTAAATCTGAAAGGTCCCGTCATGGAACACTGCCTATCCGTGTTTTTGAGAAATGCTGCCTAACCTGCTGTGTTATTCAGCGGATCAGGCCGCAACTTTGGTGAACATGGATAGGTGACGTTTTGAGTGTGAACCCTTCTTCAGAAGGAAGGTCTCAATCCGAAGCATCACCTATCCATGTTCTCCACAGTTGCTGACTGACCCAGTGAGTTACTCCAGCACTCTGGGTCATTTTTTGTGAGCCTGGTCCTTGGGTCTCTGATGGAATGACATATTGTATTCAGAGTGTGATCGTGAGATGGAGGACTATAAGAGTGTATTCAAAATCCCGGCAATGAAGCACATGGACACTTCTAATAAATATGGCAGGAAAATGTACAGTTAATGGTGAAGACATTTAGCAAAGTTTGGAGTTGTGTAAAACCACATTACGCTGATATTTCTCAAGCTTCTGTTTCCTGGAGAAAGTTAACATCAATGGCTTATCGAACACATGTTATTTTAGTATTAATGGCTAAATATGTCATGCAATGTGAGTGTCTGAGGTTGCCTATTTATATCACCCTTCAGTAAGAGCTGGTGTTGGCAATCTGTTCCAACTAATGTATTATTGAAGCCCTGCTACATACCCAACCAGTGATGTGGATGGAATGTTGATTGCCTCCGTTACTGCACTCTGAAGAGTGTAAGTCGCCCTCAGTGCTTTCTACACCTCACTTAATCTCTAAAAACTCTTCTGCATACTTAAAAAAATAAAGTTGTGATTATTTTTAACTCAATACCTATTAGCCTTTTTGGAGCTAAAGCAAGGAAACAGGCCCTTCGGCCCACCAAGCCCATGCCGACCATCGATCACCCGTCCACACTAGTTCTGTGTTATCTCACTTTCTCATCCACTCCCTACACACTAGGGACAATTTACAGAGGGTCAATTAACCTACAAACCCGCACGTCCTTGGGATGTGGGAGGAAACCGGTGCACCTGGAGGAAACCCACACGGTCACAGGGAGAACGTGCAAACACCATACAGACAGCAGCCGAGGTCAGGATCGAACTGGGGTCACTGGCGCTGTGAGGCAGCAGCTCATCCAACTGTGCCACTGTGCTGCCCCATGTGCTGAACCAAATTACTAATTTCTTTACGTCTGCTTCAAGTGCGGCGGCGCAGTGGCATAGCGGTAGAGTTACTGTCTTACAGCGCCAGATACCCGGGTTCAATCCAGACTACGGATGCTGTCTGTACGGAGTTTGTATGTTCTCCCTGTGACCTGCGTGGGTTTTCTCCGAAATCTTCGGTTTCTTCCCACACTCCAAAAATGTACAGGTTTGTAGGTTAATTGGCCTGGTGTCTATGGGGAAAAATTGTCCCTAGTGTGAGTAGGGTGGTGTTAATGTGTGGGGATCGCTGGTCGGTGTGGACTCGATGGGCCGAAGGGCCTGTTTCTGCGCTGTATCTCTAAACTAAACAACTGATTAAATGTTTCATGAAGTAATGGCGACACAGTGGCGCAGTGGGAGAGCCGCTGCCTCACAGCGCCCGATTTGATCCCGATCACAGGTGCTGTCTGTGTGCTGCTTGCACGTTCTTCCTGTGACCATGTGGGTTTCCTCCGGGTGCTCCGCATGCATTCCACATCCCAATGCTCTTCTGTAAATTCTGTAAATTGTCCCCAGTGTGTAGGGAGTGGACGGGAACTTGGGATAACGTGGAACTAGTGTGAAGGGGGTGATTCATGCTTGGAGTCGACTCTGTGGGCCGAAGGACCTGTTTGTTTGCTGAAAACAATCAGTTCAATCAATTCAGGCTGTGTTTTTGAGCTGATTATTACCACAATGACATCCAGTCATGGTTTGTGACTGGAATCTGACCTTGTGAAATAAAGGATTTAATGAAAATACTGACAGCTTAGTGGTGGGAAAAGTGCTGACTTGAGAGGGAATGTCCTTTGTCAGCCTGTGGGGTACAGTGTGACAGGGAGATATGCTGAATGACTGAGAGCAAAAACATGTCAAGGAGGTGTTAAATGTTCATTTTTTTCCAATTAGGAATCATTTATCATGTGTGGGAAAGTGTTAATGATGTAGAATACATTGAATGTTTTGCTGATAATAGATGTGGTTTGATGAATGTTTTTAAAAATGTGGTCAAAGCTGAATTTTAGTTTTGAGATACAGCGTAGAAACAGGCGCTTTGGCCCACGAGTCGATGCCGACCAGCCGTCCACCGTACACTCGCACACTACACACTAGGGACAATGTACAATCTTCACCAAAGCCAATTAACCTCAACCTGTACGTCGTTGGAGTGTGGGAGGAAACCTGAGCACGCGGAGAAAACCCACGTGGTCACAGGGAGAACGCAGTCAGGATCTAATCCAGTTTGTTGTAAGGCAGCAGCTCTAACGCTGCACCACTGTGCCGTATTAATTTCATAGTTTGGAAGCGCAGGAAAAAAACCCCAAATTGAAGTAGAACATACTGTAAACATAGAAACATAGAAAATAGGGGCAGGAGTAGGCCATTCGGCCCATCGAGCCTGCACTGCCATTCAATATGATCATGGCAGATCATCCAACTCGGTATCCTGTACCTGCCTTCTCTCCATACCCCCTGATCCCTTATCCCAGATGTGGCCCTGATCCCACTAGGGCCACATCTAACTCCATCATAAATATAGCTGTAGATTAGTACAACACAGCAACAGGCCCTTCAGCCCACTTTCTCATCCACTCCCTACACACTAGTGGTAATGTACCTAAGCTGTTCACTGTACCTCAGTACACATGACAATGAATAAACTAAAATAAATTAAACGGTCGGTGGGTGCAGGACAAAATCAGACTTTGTCTTACCCCAAAGATAGATAGAAGATGTTGGAGTAAGTCAGTGGGTCAGGCAACATTTCTGGAGAAGAGAAATAGGCTGCAGGCTGAAGCTTAGGGTCAGAACCCTTCATCGGCCACTCCTGTCCCAGTGTTCTCTCCGCTACTACAATCTGCCTGACGAAAGGTCCCGATCTGAAACGTGTGTGCATTCCCTCCACAGATGCTGCCTAACCTGCCGAGTTTCTCCAGCACTTTGTGTTTTGAATCGACTGCACATTTGTATTCTATGCACCCCTACAGCAGATCAGTGTAGGGTGTAGTGATGGGCACTGTGCTAACTTGAAGCAATTGCTTGCAGTGAAACCTCTCTCTGTGAGTAACCAGAGGTGACCCTCTCGCCTCAGCTGTTCAGGGAAACATAAATTGGCTCTTAGAGAATTCAAAAATCATTACCCAGAAATTCGTGATATGGAATAAATTTACTCTCATGGAATTTATGTGGAAAATTAGCACCTTTTTAAAAAAACACGTGTTTCTTGATGTATTTGCAGTTTTTGAGTCATACAGCTTGGAAACAGGCCCAACTTGCCCATGCTGACCAAGATGCCCCATCTCTGCTCATCCCACCTGCCCACGTTTGGCCCATATTTCACTAAACCGCTCCTATGCAAGGACCTGTCCATTGACCATGCTTTGTGTTAAAATCAGGATGTTGACCTATTGTCACGTGTATTGAGGTACAGCAAAACGTTTTTGGAAAGATAAAACATGATTACAATTGAGCCATCCACGGTGTACAGATACATGATAAAGGGAATAGCGTGGGGAGGAGGGGGGAGTGAAGTGGGGAGGGGGGGTTGGGTTGGGGGAGGGGATGGGGTGTGTGAAGGGGGGTGTGGGGGGGGGGGGGGGGGGGTGTGGTGGGGGAGGGGGGTGTTGGGGGGGAGGGGAGTGGTGGGGGAGGGGAGGAGTTGTGGGGGGAGGGGATGGGGGGGGGGGGTGTGGGGGGGGGGGGGGGGGAGGGGGGTTGTGGGCTCAGCGGCTCCCGGCCCTGGCTCCGAACTCGCTCATTGGCCCCGGCTGCACTCAACGCCTCCCGGCCCCGGCTGCACTCCCGTGAACACAGCCCCCGCTCGCACTCTGCTCACTCCGCTCCTTCAGCTTTATTCTCGCCGCCGGTGATTGACAGCGGGTGCCGGAAGAGCGTCCTGGTGAATGACAGGAGAGAAGACCAATAACCTTTGTGATATTTCACCAATCGTAACAATTCTTGATGCACTTGCAACACAGGAGAATGGCGAGTAAGGTGGCGAAAAATCGTAGCGCTATCGGGTATCGTTTTTGCGCAAATTTAAAAACAATGCAAACCGGAAGAGGACAAGATGAGAGTTTTAGTTAAGTATAGAAGATAAGTATAGGAGATAGATAGATAAGATATATAGAAGATACAAGATATAGATAGATAGATAGATAGATAGATAGATAGATACACTTGACCTCCCGCAGCTCCAGAGTCCCCGTGGACACCGCGTGTTCTCTCTCCAGGAACACGCGGGTATGGACGTAGGATGGTGGGCACGCAGTTGACTCTGGTGTGACCATCGAATACCTGCCATCTTGTCCAGGTCCATGAGCCTTTCAGAATGGGACTTTCAGAGGTTGCATTTTGTTTTACCATTTTGGACAACTCGCTGAGAAATGCAACCGACAGGGAGACCCCTCACCCCCCCCTCCCTCCCGACCCTGCCCCTTCTGTACGGGGTGCCCAAATATCAGGAGCGTGCAGCCAAAATTTGAGGAGCAGCCCCTTCAGATAGTCAAACAGGGGCTGCAGCCTCTCACGCTCCATATACACATGGAACACGGTCCCTCCTCGCCGCAGAAGTGACAGGAGGCTGGCGAGTCCGTGAACCGGCTTAAATATCTGTTGCACGCTACAGCTCTGTGCAACACTCTCCATCCCAGGTCCCCGGTATAAAGTGGGTGGACTCCCATACAGAGAGACCTCCACTGGGGAGCACTCCAGCCATCAGGTCCGTGTCCGGACGGAAGACTAGGGTGTGGAGTGTGCAGGAGCATCCTGTGCAGTAAACCCTGGTGGTCACGGATCTCATTCTCCTGCACCACTACCGCAGTGGTGTGCGTAACATGGATGGTGTGGCCGGGGTGGTGTGGGTCTTTGATGATGCTGCCTGCATTTCTAAGCCACGGGAATAGCTTCCATTTTCCCCCCAGACCTCTTTTGTTGTGCGATCAGTGAGCAGTAATTGGCAGTGGGTGTGGGAGACGGTGCTTGGAAAGGTTGCATTTTGTTTTTACCATTTTGGACAACCCACTCAGGAATGCATCGAGCTTGTTATTTTGACCAACAATATGCATAGCTCAGCAGTGAAGGAAATGCCCAGTTGGTGAAAATACCTTGATTCAATGGTCAAGAAGTGCTTTATTGTCTCACGTCCCAGACAGAACAATGAGATTCTTACTTGCAGCAGCACAACATAATATGTAAACATTGTACACAATATAATAAACGAGAGAGAAAAAAGTTCAGTACGTACACACACACACACACACACACACACACACACACACACACACACACACACACACACACACACACACACACACACACACACACACACACACAGTGACGATCTACTAGTTTAGTTTATTGCCACGTGACCGAGGTACAGTGAAAATCTTTTGCTGCGTGCTATCCAGTCAGCAGAAAGACTGATTAAAATGGAGCAGTTCAGCGTGTACACATACATTGTAAAGGGGAAAGCGTTTAGTGCAAGATAAAGTCCAGTAAAGTCATAAGGAATAGAAGTAGAATTAGGCCATTCGGCCCATCGAGTCTACTACGCCATTCAATCATGACTGATCTATCTCTCCCTCTTAACCCCATTCTCTTTGACTTTGACTCTGACATTGGGGGGGGGGGGAGAGTGCAGTGGAGAGATACATTTTTTTGGCCTTCCATCACAGCGATGTGATGGATGTTTATGTAAATTATGTTGCGTCTTGGGTCTATTTGTTTGTAATGTATGGCTGCAGAAACGGCATTTCGTTTGGACCTCAAGGGGTCCAAATGACAATTAAATTGAATCTTGAATCTTGAATCTTGCCTTATCCCCATAACCTCTGACACCCGTACTAATCAAGAATCTATCTATCTCTGCCTTAAAAATATCCACTGACTTGGCCTCCACAGCCTACTGTGGCAAATAATTCCACAGATTCATCACCCCCTGACTAAATAAATATCTCATCTCCTTCCTAAAAGAACGTCCTTTAATTCTGATTGAAGTCTTTGAATTCTGATTTAATTTAAGTCCGATTAAAGACTCTAGAATTTGTTTTGATTGCTCTCCGCACTATGATTTGCAACAGTGGGTATGGGCGGGCTGAAGCATCTGTTTCCATGCTGTATGGGCGGGCTGAAGGGCCTGTTTTCATGCTGTATCTCGGTACTCCAAACCACAAAAGTGAAGCACAAAATGTGAACGTAATGAGAAACAATTATGGTAGAAATGTTTTCAATGTTTGGAGCAATAAGTGGCATTTGAGTTTTTATTTTTTCAGTCATTTCCACTTCATTACCTTTTTTAAAACAAGCTTTGTATGAGTTGATTATCCTGATGTATTAGTTTTGCAATTTTATCTTTGGGGCACGTTCTCTGTGTAAATTCCACAAAAGTGGCATTTGCTTCCACGGATTAAATCAAAACAAATTGGCCGGTTTCCATGCTGTATCTTAAAACTAAACTCAACAGGTTTGAGTTAACGTTTTGGTTGAATGTCCTTTGTTACGATTACACCTGAAACATATTTTATTTTCTCTTTCCACGCCTGCTGCCTTACTGCTGTGTTTCCTGCATTTTTTTTTTTAATTTCAGATTTACAAGAAGTGTAGTTTTAATTTAAACGTTCTCGTTTCGAAATCGTACCACCTGGGGATGGAACTGCATCCTATGTCGGGACTCTCCCAGCTGATTGAAAGTGGATGACCTCTTTAGTTTAGTTACCGAGATACAGCTTGGAAACAGGCCCTTCGGCCCACCGAGTCCACGCCGACAAGCGATTACCGGTTTATAGTAGTTCTCCATTATCCCACTTTCTCATCCACTCCTTACACTATAGGGACAATTTACAGAGGGCCGATTAACCTACAGACCCGCATGTCTTTGGGACGTGGGAGGAAACCCATGCAAGTCACAGGAAGATTGTGCAAACTCCACACAAACAGCACCCGAGGTCAGAGTCGAACCGGGGTCTCTGGCGCAGTGAGGCAGCTGCTGTACCAGTTGCACCATTGTGGAAATAAGATTGTAGAAAAGTTTAATTTCTGTAATTTTGGGTGACGTGCTTATTAATCTAAGTTGAGCCTTTTGCATTTTTCATCCAGTGGGTCCAATTTTCTACAGATTGTCAATGCCTGCAAGTAAATGCAAACTACCTAGTCGATTTGTACTTCCCATTTGTCTTTTAGGGTTAGTTCAGTTTATTGTTACGTGTAACGAGGTACAACAAATAAACCTCCACCCCACATCCTCCCCCCCACTCAGTCGCTACGCTACCTCGGGTGCGGTCTCTCGCAATTTCTCATTCCCAACTCTTATCCAATGTTGGCAGCCCTGATATAGCGGTAAAGAAGGTATGTGGTAATCCTGCCTGATATACCATATGGTGAATTACCATCGGTCGAGGCATGAGTCATTGAGTATAAGAGTTAAGAAGTCATATTGGCGCTTTATGGGTCTCTGGATTGGGCTGCATTTGGAGTATTGCGCGCAGTCCTGATTGCCCCATTGCAGGAAAGGAGGTGGAGGCTTGGGAAGAGGGTGCAGAGGAGGTTCACCAGAATGCTGCCTGCATTCATGATTATTAGCCACAGCAAGAGGTTAAACAAACTTAGATTGTTTTGTCTGGAGCATTAGGGATCGAGGGAAGACCTGGCAGAAATATATAAAGCGATCAGAGGCATAGATAGGGTAGACGGTCAGAACCTTATTCCTGGCGTGGAAATGTCAAAGACTAGAGGGCATTGCTTTAAGGTGAGAGAGGCAAAGTTTAAAGGAGATGTGCAGGTCAGGTTTTCTACACAAAGGCTGGTGAATGTGCTGCCGGGGGTGGTGGTGGTGACTGATACGATAGTGGTGTTTAAGAGGCTTCCAGATAGGCACATGGATAAGCACGGATATGGATCACACGCAGGCAGAGAAGATTAGTTTATCTTGGCATCATTTGCTGCACAGACATTGTGGACTGAAGGGCCTGCTCTTGTGCTGCACTGTTCTATGTGTCTGTCTATGTGCCTGTGACCATGTCTAAGTGTCTCTGTCTTGCCTGGTGTGTCATAGAGTGATACAGTGTGGAAACAGGCCCTTCGGTCCAACTTGCCCACACTGGCCAACAATGTCCCAGCTGCACAAGTCTCACCTGCTCACTTTTGGTCCATATCCCTCCAAACCTGTCCGACCCCCGTACCTGTCTAACCGTTTCTTAAACATTGAGATTGTCCCAGCCTTAACCACCTCCTCTGGCAGTTTGTTCCATACAGTCACCACCCCTGAGGTTACCCCTCAGATTCCTATTAAATCTTTGCACTTTCAACTTAAACCTATGCCCTCTGGTCCTTGATTCACCTTCTCTGGGCAAGAGATTCTGTGCATCTACACGATCTTTTCCTCTCATGATTTTATACACCTCTATTCGATCACCCCTCATCCTCCTGCGCTCCAGGGAATAGAGACACAGCCTACTCAACCTCTCCCTATAGCTCAGACACTCTAATCCTGGCAAAATCCTTGTAAATCTTCCTTGTACCCTTTCTAGCTTGACAATATCTTTCCTGTAACATGGTGCCCAGAACTGAACACAATACTCTAAATGCGGTCTCACAATAGTCTTATACAACTGCAACATGACCTCCCAACTTCCATGCATGTAAGAAGGAACTGCTGATGTTGGTTGAAACCGAAGATAGATGCATAAAGCAGTAGTAACCTAACGGGACAGGCAGCATCTCTGGAGAGAAGGAATGGATCTGAAGAAGGGTCTCGATCCGAAACGTTGCCCATTCTTTCTCTCCAGAGATGCTGCTTGTCCCGCTGAGTTACTCTAGCACTTTGTGTATATCTCCCAACTTCTATACTCAAGGTATACTGAGGAAAATGCTCCAACATTCTTAATACAGATTCGAATAAAGACAAATCTTGCTAATAAAGCTGTAATTGGCCTTGAATCTCATAGGTTGTTTCTCTCTTCTGCCTTCTTTAATGCATACATCCCAGATGTCTTATTCTGAAAAAGTAGAGAGTGCTGTGAGCTGTAGTGCTTTGTATTACCCTGGGGCCTGTGCTGTTTGAAGGGTGAGTGGAATAGATATTAAAGTCAGTGTATCCCTGTGAGCCATAAATTCTGCTCGGCAATTTAACATTTGGAAGCGAGAAAATTATCCTTTTAAAATTGTAACAGGCGCTGTGACCTTTCATTAAATGTCACTTTGAGGAAGATTTTCTTTCTGTGAGAATATTGTTCTGTTTCTATGACACCTGCTTTCTCGATTGTTCAAGCTATAAGGCCCCAGAGTTGTCTCCTGCAGATCATTCAGGAGACAGACACACAAACACCAAGTTTCCCTGTGATTACGTGGCAGCATGAAAGGGGCAGCACAGTGGCGCAGCGGTAGAGTTGCTGCCTCACAGCGCCAGAGACCCGGGTTCGATCCTGACCATGGGTGCTGTCTGTATGGAGTTTGTCCGTCCTTCCTGTGACCTGCTTGGGTTTTCTCTGAGATCTTCAGTCTCCTCCCACACTCCAAAGATGTACATGTTTGTATGTTAATTGGCTTGGTGTAATTGTATGAATGTAAAATTGTCACTAATGTGTGCAGATAGTGATAATGTGCGGGGATCGCTGGTGAGTGTGGACTCGGTGGACCGAAGGGCCTGTTTCTGCGCTGTGTCTCTAAACTAAACTAAATGTGCCTGTCAATGATGGCAATAACTCTGCACTGCAGATATCATAGGGGCCCAGTGTGGCCGAGGCAAAGACATGACTGAAGTGTACAATATTATGAGAGGCACTGATGGGGTGGACTGTCGGAAGCCTATTCCCAGAGTGGGAATGTCACTAGGGTCGCCAACTTTCTCACTCCCAAATAAGGGACAAAAGATCAATATACAGGACAAATATCCGACAGCAATTCGTTGACCGACTCGGCCGTGGCTGGGTGAATGATGAGTTGGCCCGGGTGCTGGACTGTACACAAAGCCCAGCCGGCGGGCCAGCTGGAGTTTTGGCCCGAGCCGCGCGATGTCGCACACAAAGTTCGGCACCCCCCTCCCCCCCCATCCAACTCATGAACCGATGGTCGGCCATGAGAAGGAAGGGTGGTGGTGTTGGCCGAAGGTCGGACAGCTGGCCGGGCTTCCGACCGACGGGGCCACGGGCGAGGCGCTGCTGCTGCTTGCACTCCATGGGCTGCACTACGTCGGGATGGTAGAGGCGGAGCCAGGATGCGGCGCTCTGACACAACAGTCCTCTTGACCCGAGTAGCAGCAGTCAAATACGGGGCAAGGGCGGTCCCATATGGGACAAACCAATTTAGCCCAAAAAAACGGGATGTCCCGGCTAATACGGGACAGTTGGAAACCCTAAATGTCACAGACTAGAAGGCATAAGGTGAGGGAGGGAGACAGAGGCAATGCTGCAGTGTCATGTCGGGGTGTAGGCTGAGCAAGTCTGTGTTTCAGGATTATTCTTAAAATGCCCCTTTAGACCCAAGACTTGTTACCTTTAGAGCAGGTGATTAGGACTCAAAGGCAAAACATTCCCAAAGCTGGAAATCTGTAAGAAAACAGATTAGGAACCTGAGGGGCAAGCGTTTCACTCAGCAGGTGGAGGTATATGGAACGAGCTGCCAGAGGAGGTTGGTGAGTCCGGTTAATATTATATCAACATTTAAAATTGCATGAAGAGGTGCATGGATAGGACAGGTTGAGAGGGATATGGACCAAGCAAGGGCAGGTGGGACCAGTGCAGATGGGACATCTTGCACAAGGTGCAGTGGTTACTTTTTAACCTTAACTGATGTTGTTCTTCAGTTTAGTTTACAAAACAGCACGGAAACCGGCCCTTCAGCCCACCGTGTCTGCACCGATCAGTGATCCCTGCACATTAACGCTATCCTACACACACTAGCGACAATTTACACATACAAATCCAATTAACCTACAAACCCGTACCTTTTCGGAGTGTGGGAGGAAACCAAAGAAACCAAAGATCTCGGAGAAAACCCACGGGGTCACAGGGAGAGAGTACATACTCCGTGCGGGCAGCAACTCTACCGCTGCGCCACCATGCTACCCTAGAAGAATTCTTCTACTGAAAGGATATGCACCAACCCCGTATTTGGGAGTAAACACTCAGAAAGTACATACGTCAGTGACTTTATACAATCCATACAACTAGCTAATGAGTCACGGTGGATAACACTTTCTTGTTTATCTGCTACATAAAAATGGCAGGTCATATGTTCAGGTAAATAATTAAACAGCAATAAGATGTCAGTGTGGACTTTTTACGACTTAAACATTATATTGCCCTTTATTATGCTTTTATACAACCATCCAAAAAAAGTCACACTCCTCAAGTAGGCATAGAAATGTTGGAGGAGCAATGCATACACTAACTCAATTCACAATGATAGCTACTCGAAGGAACATGATGAGGAATTTAGTTGAGAGATACAGCATGGAAACAGGCCCTTTGGCCCATCAAATCCACGCCGACCTTCGATCACCCGTTCACATTAGTTCCATGTTATGCCACTTTCTCATTCACTCCCTACACACTAGGGGCAATTTACAGAGGGTCAATTAACCTATAAGCCCGTATGTCTTTGGGAATGTGGGTGGAAACCGGAGCACCCGGAGGAAACCCACGCGGTCACAGGGACAACATGCAAACTCCACACAGAAAGCACCCGTGGTCAGGATCGAGCCCGTGTCTCTGGTGCTGGGAGGCAGAAGCTCGACCACAGAGATGACAGAAACATGGAAACATAGAAAAATAGATGCAAGAGTAGGCCATTCAGCCCTTTGAGCCAGCACCGCCATTCAATTTGATCATGGCTGATCATCCAAAATCAGTACCCCGTTCCTGTTTTTTCCCCATAACCCTTGATTCCTTTAGCCCCAAGAGCTCAATCTAAGTCTCTCTTGAAAACATCCAGTGAATTGGCCTCCACTGCCATCCGAGGCAGAGAATTCCACAGATTTACAACTCTCTGGATGAAGACATTTTTTCCTCACCTGTCCTAAATGGCCTACCCCTTATTCTTAAACTGTGACCCCTAATTCTGGACTCCCCCAACATCTGGAACATTTTTCCTGCATCTAGCCTGTCCAATCCTTTAAGAATTGAATATGTTTTTACAAGATCCCCTTTCATCCTTCTAAATTCCAGATGATGCCCAACCCGCTGAAATACTGAATCATTTTGTGTCTTTCCTCTGTAAGCCAGCATCTTCAGCTAAGTTTTGTTTATTGTCAGGTGTACCAATGTACAGTGAAAAGCTTTTTTGTTGCCTACTAACCAGTCAGCAAAAAGACACCATCATTTCAATGAAGCCGTCCACAGTATATAGATACAGGATAAAGGGAATAACATTTGGTGCAAGATAAAGTCCAGTAAAGTCCGATTATAGATAATCCAAGGGTCTCCAGTGAGGTAGGTTGTAGGTCGGGATCACTTTCTAGTTGGTTAGACGATGGTTCAGTTGCAGGTGTGCGTTTTCACACTTCTGTACCTCTTGCCTGTTGAGAGAAGGGAGAAGAGGGAGTGACCAGGGTGAGACTGGTCCTTGATTATGCTGGTGGCCTTGCTGAGGCAGTGTGAAGTGTAGATGGAGTCCGTGGAAGGGAGGGTGGTTTGTGTAATGATCTGGGCTGCATCCACAACTCTGCAATTTCTTGTGGTCTTGGATGGAGCTTGTCCCAAACTAGGCTGTGATGCATCCTGATAAAATACTTTCTACAGTGCACCTGTAGAAGTTGCTGAGCGTTGTTAGGGAAATGCCGAACTATCTAAGCCCTTAAAGGAAGAAGAGGCATTGGTTTGCTTTCTTGCCCATTTCTTCTATCCAGCTGGTCCAGGCCAAATTGATCGTGATATTTACTCTGAGGAACTTGTACTCTCGAGCCCTTGTTACACCTAGTTCGTTTTTGCTACTTTTTCTTCAATTCTGTGAACTAAAATTGTCCCGGTTGATGAAGTTAATCCCCGCGTCAGCCTGCAGTGGGCATGGACTGCATTGATCTGTGCTTTGGTTGTGTTTGTGGAATTTTACTTGGACAAGGGAATTCTGCCGGCTTGCGGGTTTTGCAGTTTATCACCGTTCTTCTGAGTGGCGTTAAATGTCAAGCTGTCTGAAGTAAAACAAGACAACTGTGAGAAACGGTCCAATGTAGGTTGACTGGAGCAGTTTGATTGCGTCTGGCTTCTCATGTGGGAGTTACGGGTGCTGACAAAACAAAATGATGTCCACATGGACATAAAGGAACACTTGAAGATGTCTCTTGCCACCAAAACGCAAGTGCAGGGATGAAGTTTATTTGGCTTGTGAAGAAGAAACCATTTATTAAATCGTGCCAAGATTGCTTTTCAAAGGTAATGGATTCAAGCAATCCACAATGACAAGGTGGTTACTTAAGTGCAGCCATTATTTTTCGTAGCTCCAGGAAAAGAATGTTAGGATCGGAAACTGGGATTGTTCTTTCACTTTTTTGGCACTAGGAATAGCGTGTAGTAATACCAGAGACATGTATAGCGTGGCCACACCCCTTCGGCCCAACTCGTCCATACCGACCAAGAGTCCCCATTTACACTTGTCCCATTTGGCCCATCTATCTATATTACTAAAACTCTGTTCTTGACCGGTTTTGGCGATCTGTGCTGCGATTTCCGAGAGAACGCCGCCACCTATGGCTGTCACTTTTGGCCACCTCACTCAGAGCCCCCCTCCGCCGTATGCCGAGGATTTTTCCCGTTGATGAAATATGACAGATATTAATGATTTTACAAAATTCCCCATCTCTCTGCTGCCCCTGCTGGCGGCAGGGGGGAGGGACTATAAAACCAGGAAGTGGCGTGCCTCAATTAGTCTGCAAGCTGGAGGAAGGCAGAGGGTCACGTTTCTCTGAGCTGTGAATAAAACTGAACAAATGTCCACACAACTATTAGTAAGTACCCTTAATGTGGTTTGAAAATGAAAATATGGTTAAAGTAAAAAAAGCACTGCCTGCAAATGGTTGTGCAAAAGGCATTCTCTCTCTCCCCTCCTCTCCTCTACCCCCCTCCTCCTCTCCCCCCCCTCTCCTCTTCCCTCCCCTCTCCTCTTCCCCCCCCCCCCTCTCCTCTTCCCCCCCCTCCTCTCCCCCCCCCTCTCCTCTTCCCCCCCTTTCCCCTAACTTAAATGTTAATCATTTATTAAGAAATGGATAGATGTTTAGATCTAGTAATTGAAGTTTGAAATTAGCTACAATTGTGTAACTAACTAATTATATGCTTTAATTTCAGGTCATCCAAGTAAGATTATTTTATATTTGTTTCAGAATGGTTCAATCTATGATAACTGAACATTTCATTCAGTTCTCTTAATTTTTAAGAAGGTTATGGGCTTTTGACTGTCCACGATCACAGCTTTTTTGTTATGTCCATAGAAAGTCAATAGGGAACAAGATGCTAATTTCCGAGTATGAAAATGGCCATAACCTTTTTATTACTTGAGATATGAAAGTGAATTAGGTGTCAAATTAAACTTATTTTTATGCTTTATCTGATGGGATAAATTGCAGACTTGATTTTTTAAATGTTATAGCACCTGGCTCAACTACCACCTCTGGCAGCTCGATTCATAACCACCACCCTCTGAGCGAAAAAGTTGCCCCCTAAGGTTCCCATTAAATATTCCTCTTCAGCTTAAACTTATATCCTCTAGTTCTCCATTTCTCTACTATGAGTAAAAGACTGCATTTAGCCTACCCATTCCCCTCATGATCTTATGCACCTCTTTTACACCAAACATCCACCTGCGCTCCAAGGAATGAAATTCTAGCCTTCTCAACCTCTCCCTATCGCTCAGGCCCTCGAGTCCTGGCAACATCCTCATAAATCTACTCTGCGCCCTTTCCAACTTAACGGCATCTTTCCTCTAACAAGGTGACCAAAACTGAACATGATACTCGAAGTGTGGCATAACCAATGTCTTGTGCAATTGTAACATGACCTCCCAACTTCTGTACTCAATACTTTGATTGATGAAGGCCAATGTATCGAAAGCCTTCTTGACCACCCTATCTACATGTGATGCCACTTTCAAGGAACTGTTCCCTGCGGTCCTAGATCCCGCTGCCTCACCGTTTCACTGTGGAGGTCCTGCCCTGGGTTGACTTCCAAAAATGCAACACCACGTGTATTAAGGTCCATTAACCATTCCTCAGCCCATCTGCCCGATCCCATCAAGATCCTGCTGCTGTTTTTGACACCCATCTTCATGATCTACAACACCATCCACATTGGTGTAATCTGCAAACTTACTAATTGTGCCTCGTAGGTTCTCCTCCAAATAAACAACAAACGGCCCAGCACTGAATCCTGATGCGCACCACTGGTCACAGGCTGATAAATAATCTTACACCATTACTCACTGCTTCCTTCCATGAGGTTAATTCTCAATCCAGTTGGCTAGCTCTCCTTGGATCCCATGCAATCTAAACATAGACAATAGACAAATACAAAGTGTCTCGACCCGAAACGTCACCCATTCCTTCTCTCCAGACATGCTGCCTGAGTTACTCCAACATTTTGTGTCTATCTTAGAGACAAAGACACAGTTTTGGCAGAGCAGTTCCCAAACCAAACTATCTTCTTCTTCTTGCGTATGGCGTGCACAGCCTAAAGTTGTAGGACGACTTGTTCTGTTTGATCTTATTTGATTGTGCACGCCGGGTTGATTGCATTCGTCGAAACAGGGCGGACCACGTGAAGGTTACAATCTTCCACCCAAACAAACTATGATGCGACCCAACAGTATGCCTTCTATGGTGCATCTGTGGAAGAACATTAATTTTGCATTTAGCTCCTTAACCCTTAAGCATTTCCTCAAACAATAATATTAATCCCTTTATTATCGGAAAATTATGCATGGTATTTGGCTAATTTACGTGAAGTAGATTTTGTTGTAGCCTTAAAAACCATCTTGGCTCTTTCCCATAATTGTGGCAAGCTCTTAATTGTGCGTGGAGCATGCCAATTAATTTACCAGTGTTTTGGTTGGTGTTTGCTATGTATATTTTGTGGCTTTTAAGAGACAATGGATGCAAATGTTTTTAAATATTTGCAATATTTTAGCGACAAAGTAAAAAATTAAAACCGAGATTTGCATTGCATGATTTAATCTAATCCTTGGTTATCAACATTCCACTGCTATTTTTTGGAATGTTTGCAGTGAGCTGCTGTTTGAAATCTCCTGAGAGACTTTATTCACATTCCATTGTCTAAAAATATTTCATCCATCGCATGTCCAGCTCTGAATGTGAAATCCCAAGGTTAATTTACAGCCTTGTCACATTGCCATCGATGTCCTGTTGACTGAAGCAAATCACTGTAGGTGTCACAGTGGCACAGCGGGTAGAGCTGCTGCCTCACAGCGCCACAGACCTGGGCTCGATCCTGTCTGTGTGTGGAGTTTGCACGTTCTCCCTGTGACTGCGTGGGTTTCCTCTGGGTGCTCCGGTTTCCTCTTACGTCCCAAAAACAGGCAGACTTGTAGGTTAATTGGCCTCTGTAAATTGCCCCTAATGTGTAGGGAATCTATGAGAAAGTGGGATAACGGAACTAGTGTGAGCGGGGGATCGATGGTCGGCGTGGACTCGGTGGGCTGAAGGCCCTGTTTCCACGCTGTACCTCTAAACTAAACTGAACTAAAATAATTAATTGAGTTATACAGCATAGTAATGATCCCTGCGGCCCAACTCATAAGGGAAGTAACTGGACCTTTGTTGGGTCAATGTCAGATTATGATTGTCCATGAACCTATTGGAGTTTATTTTCTAGATGGGATTAAGTGGAATAGTTGTATAGAGCCTAATTATTCCACCGATAACACATAGATAGAGTGGTATGGTATGTCTTCATTCATTAGTTGGGGCATTGAGTATAAGAGTCAGGAAGTGATGGTGCAGTTTATAGGACTTTAGTGTCATTGCATTTGCAGCATTGTGTGCAGTTCTGGTCACCCCAATGCCAGAAGCATGTGGGGGCTTTGGAGAGGGTGCAGAGGAGGTTTACCTGAATGATGCCCGGATTAGAGAATATTGGCTAAAAGGAGAGATTGGACAAACTTGGATTGTTTTCTCTGGAACATCGGAGGTTGAGGTGAGACCTGACAGAAGTGTAGGAAATGATGAGTGGCATAGATAGATGGAACCTTTTTCCCCAGGGTGGAAATGTCAAAGACTAGCTTTAAAGTGAGAGAGGCAAAGCTTAAAGGAGATATGCGGGGCAATTTTTTTGTGCAGATAGGCTGTGGGCCGGCAAGCTTTTTCGTTCAGGTTTGTGACCCAACTCACGGAACAACCTAAATGTTTAACATATTGTGAAAAATATTATATAAATCATACCTGAAACTCATCAAGACCAAAACCTGCACTGAGTATTTCCTGAGTAATAATCACCCAATCAATGCACGTTTGACATTGATGTCGGACGTAAATTGACCAATCCCACGCTTTGTTTTATGGTCGCTAGGCAGCCCTGGGATCATGGCTGCCTCCTCGTTACATCAAAACAATAGCAAGGTTTCCAAGGAATAAAGTGATTTAGTGCTCACCTTGGTGTTCATTTTATTTCTCAATTGATTTATCTTTATAAAGTTATAATGTGAACTGTTAAATAAAAATGATAAATAACAAATGTACAGCTAGTGTTAGGGTCAGTCGGTCGGTCGGTCAATCAGTCGGGCTTGTTGGTAGGCTGATGGATGCTGTGGAGGATCGGTCGGGCTGTCGGGCCGCTGGTGGGTGGTGGGCGTCGGGCCGGGTCTCTGCCGGGTTAGTGAGCATCTGGCCAGGCCTCTGGTGGGTGCGACGAGGGGTTGGTCAAGCTGTCGGCCGGCCAGTGCTGCAGCGAGTGAGCGGGTGGTCTGACGGAGCCGGCACTATGGGGGTGCTGAAGGCGGCCCGGGTGGCGTGCAGGGCAGTGCTGCCCCCCACCATCATCACCACGATGATCCAGAAGGGCATGCTGGCCGAGGTGGGTGCACTGTGGGACCACACCTACAGAGCCCGCAGCCGGTCCCAAAGCAGCTCCAGCCTTGGGCAGCTCTGGAAGGGGGGGCGAGTTAATGTTGGCATTTTACTGCCTTAGCCTTCCCCCAGCCTGGCACTGCCCCAGTCCCACTATGGCCGTGACCCCCACTCTGCACACTGGCAGTCAGTGGGGTTCAGTAAACGGGGGAACCCACAGGAACTGCACTCACCCATTAATTAGGCTGGTTCAAGAGGACCTCTGCGGCAGTCTCATTCAAAAAAAACCCTCACAATTATATTCACCTTATTATTTTTATACAATATAATTATACCTAATTATATATGATTACAGTCATATTCACAAGTCATATAT
The DNA here is from genome assembly GCF_028641065.1 of Leucoraja erinaceus. Classification (NCBI taxonomy): domain Eukaryota; kingdom Metazoa; phylum Chordata; class Chondrichthyes; order Rajiformes; family Rajidae; genus Leucoraja; species Leucoraja erinaceus. The sequence goes on from NC_073394.1 coordinate 37,754,732, forward strand.
ATGTATGATAGTATGATAATATATGGTTTAAATAGACTGCAACATGGAAATAGGCACCCTATGGTGTAATATGGGCATTGAGCACTAGATGGCGCTTACTTTTTCGATCTCATTTTCTAATTAGTTTAATTAATTAATGTGCAACGTTTGGCAATGACGAGTTATGACTTCCTTCTCAATTATATTTTATCTAAATATGTGCAAAATGTCATGTAGATCCGAGCCATGGGTCACAAATGTTGATTTCTAGACACATTTTCGATGCTTGGCCCACAGCCTAAGAGATTGATGAGTGTCTGTAACACCTTGCTATGGATGGTGGTGGAGGCAGATCCAATAATTGTGTTTAAGATGCTTGTACATGGATATGCAGAGGGATATGGATCATATGCAGGCAGAGGAGATTAGTTTATCTTGGCATCATGTTCAGAAAATAAATTTTGGGCCGAATGGTCTGTTCCTGTGCTATACTGTTCTACAGTCTATGATAGTCAACTGTTATTTGTTAGCATTTACAGAGAAAAGCATATGTATAAACCTATTTATTTCATCTAAGCGTGTATTGAGACACCTGTGACTGAGTTTGTCACTGTGTATGTATGTTCTAATGATCGCCGCAGTTGGTTAGTTACTGCAAAGGCCAATTGGACTTATTCTGTCCACCCATAAGACAGTGGCAACTGAGACACGATGTCCTTGACTAGGTCTCAGCTGCTTCCTGGGCTGAGATTAACTAATTGAGCAAGACCAAATATTACATTCTGTTATGTCTCTATAACTCAATACTTCACAGCGAATTCACGAATCAAGCTTCCAGCTTGCTAGTAACCACCAACTATACCAAGTAGTCATTTTTCTTTTGCTACTATTAAATTCTGGTGAATTTGAAGTTGCAATTTAAATAATTGGGAGCTGGAGGAGCCATGAAATAATCACCATTCCATCATTTAGCAGAGCATTGTTTAGTGTAAATACAGGCAAAGTGCTGGAGTAACTCAGCGGGTCAGGCAGCATCTCTGGAGAAGAGGAATAGGTGATGTTTCAGGTTGGACCATTCTACAGATTGAAAGTCAAGGTGGGCGTTGGGGGGGGGGGGGATAAACGAGGTGAGATAAGGCCAGAACAAATCAGGGCCGGCACATATGACCTGAGGAAGGGTGGAGCCCACATTGGCTGGGGAACATGTGCTAACGAGACTTTGCTAGAAATTGAGGATAATAATTGAAGATTAAAATCTGTATTTGGAACGGGTATCCATGTGACCTTGCAAGGCTTAATATCTGAAGATTCTTTTGCAGAATTAATTTCTCTCAACTCTTCTGCATGTTAACAATGCAAATAAATAGTTTCATCCCGTTCTGCTGGGAATGGAGGGATGTAGATATAGTTTAACTTGACATCGTGCTTGGCATGGTTATTGTGGGCTGAAGGGCCTCTTCCTGTGCTGTACAGCTCTATGGCGCTTGAAGGAGTGACTGCTGAATTTTGCACTGGACCTCGACGATATATGACAAGGCATCGACGTTACTGGCATCGACGTTATTCAATTGATGGTGAAGTGAGAAGCTTTGGTCTGCCTGTTGCCATGAGTAACTGTGTTGGAGCAAATGTTGATGCAATATTGGCAATGTGGCAGCCAACAAATTTACGGACATCAGATCCGTTAATTGTATTGCAAAAGGAATAGATATTCCAGCTGCCTATTCTGGTGTGTGGGGGATTCGCAAACAATCAAAATTATAAAAGTTCATTAAGCCCAAATGCATAGTTTTAAAAAAACTCTTTAGACTTTTGAGATACAGTGTGGAAACAGGCCCTTCAGCCCACTGAGTCTGTGCCGACCAGCGAGCATCTTGCACACCAGGAATCAATTATAATTTTTTCATGAAGTCGGCTAACCTACAAACCCAAGCATCTTTGGAGTGCAGGGACCAGAGCACCCAGAGAAAACCCACGCGGTCACAGGGAGAATGTGCAAACTGCACACAGATAGTACCTGTAGACAGGATCGAACCCAGGTTTGTACAAAGCAAATTGAGAGTTTGGTTTAGAGATACCTTTTGGATAGTTATATGGACGGGAAAGGAATGGAGGATTATGGTCTGAGCGCAGGTATATGGGACTAGAGGAGAACACGTGTTCGGCACGGACTAGAAGGGTCGAGATGGCCTGTTTCCGTGCTGTAAATTGTTATATGGTTATACAGCATGCAATCATGCCCTTCGGCCCACCGAGTCCACGCCGATCATCGATGACCTGTTCACACTAGTTCTATGTTATCCCACTTTTGTATCCACTCCCTTCACACCAGGGGCAATTTACAGAGGGCCAATTACCCCACGTCTTTAGGATGTGGGAGGAAACTGGAGCACCCGGATGGAAACCCACACGGGAGGGGGGGAGAACGTGCAAACTCCACACAAACAGTATCCGAGGTCAGTATTGGACCCGGGTCTCTGGCTGGACCCGGGTGAGGCAACGGCTCTACCCACTATGCTGCCCTAAGATAACATGATAAAGTTTGAGCCATTCTTATGCTCTCTGTGCAGTTGTCGCTGGTTGTAAAAAGCTGCACATCCAGTCACTCACTTCATTACATAAACAAGCTCTCAAAGGCAGTAGAATAAAAAATGGGAGGAAATGTCGGACAATGTGCACGGATATGTTTGACACCTGGTATTGTCATCAGCTGTCAAATTTGGCAAGAACGCATAATTATCATGGCTTTTAAAAAAGTCAGAAATTGCTGGAGTAACTTTCCATGTTGTGGATCAGGCAGCATCTCTGGAGAACATGGATAGGTGACATATCAGATCGAGACCCTTCTTACCTTGTCAAACCCATTCAGAATCCCACCACTGTTGATTGCTTATTTCCAAATGTAATACTTAATTGATGATAATTGTGCGATCTTGCTGTCGAGTTATGCCCGTCTGCCCAGCCTTACACTATTATTGCATAATACCACACTTGCGAAATTTGACAGCAGATGACAAACAATCTCCCAGGTGTACTGGAGGACAGAGGATCCAAGGGGGTAGAGAAACAAAGACATTTTCACCTGCCTCCACCACTTCCACTGTAAGCTCATTCCACACAGCCACCACTCTCTGAGTAAAGAAGTTCCCCCCTCTTGTTACCCCTAAACTTCTGTCCCTTAATTCTAAAATCATGTCCTCTTGTTTGAATCTTCCCTACTCTCAATGGAAAAAGCTTATCCACGTCAACTCTGTCTATCCCTCTCATCATTTTAAAGACCTCTATCAAGTCCCCCCCCTTAACCTTCTATGCTACAAAGAATAAAGACCTAACATTCAACCTTTCTCTGTAACTTAGTTGCTGAAACCCAGGCAACATTCTAGTAAATCTCCTCTGTACTCTCTCTATTTTGTTGACATCTTTCCTATAATTTGGTGACCAAAATTGTAAACCATACTCCAGAATTGGCGTCACCAATGCCTTGTACAATTTTAACATTACATCCCAACTTCTATACTCAATGCTCTGATTTATAAAAGCCAGCACACCAAAGGCTTTCTTTACGACCCTATCTACATGAGATTCCATCTTCAGAGAACTATGCACAGTTATTCCTAGATCCCTCTGTTCAACTGCATTCCTCAATTTGCTATTGGGTAGGCTAATGGGACTGAAGGATGATAAATCCCCGGGGCCTGATGGACTGCATCCCGGGTTCCTCAGGGAGGTGGCTCTAGAAATAGTGGACGCATTGGTGATCATTTTCCAATGTTCAATAGATTCAGGATCAGTTCCTGTGGATTGGAGGATAGCTAATGTTATCCCACTTTTCAAGAAAGGAACGAGAGAGAAAACGGGGAATTACAGACCAGTTAGCCTGACTTCGGTGGTGGGAAAGATGCTGGAGTCAATTATTAAAGAGGTAATAACGGGGCATTTGGATAGCAGTAAAATGATTAGTCCAAGTCAACATGGATTTATGAAAGGGCAATAATGCTTGACTAATTTTCTGGAATTTTTTGAGCAAGTGACAAGTAAAATGGATGAAGGGGTGCCAGTGGATGTAGTGTATCTAGACTTTCAGAAAGCCTTTGATAAGGTCCCGCACGGGAGTGGTGACTAAAATTAGGGCACATGGTATTGGGGGTAGGGTGTTGACATGGATAGAAAATTGGTTGGCAGACAGGAAGCAAAGAGTAGGAGTGAACGTGTCCTTTTCAGAATGTCAGGCAGTGGCGAGTGGAGTGCCGCAAGGCTCGGTGTTGGGGCCGCAACTGTTTACCATATATATTAATGATTTGGAAGGGGGAATTAGGAGCAACACTAGCAAGTTTGCGGATGACACAAAGCTGGGTGGCAGTGTGAACTGTGAAGAAGATGTTAGGAGGTTGCAGGGTGACCTGGACAGGTTGAGTGAGTGGGCAGATGCGTGGCAGATGCAGTATAATATAGATAAATGTGAGGTTATCCACTTTGGCGGCAAAAACAAGGGGGCAGATTATTATCTCAATGGGGCTAGGTCAGGTAAGGGGGAGGTGCAGCGAGACCTGGGTGTCCTTGTACACCAGTCACTGAAAGTTGGCATGCAGGTACAGCAGGCAGTGAAGAAAGCTCATGGTATGTTGGCCTTCATAACAAGAGGATTTCAGTATAGGAGTAAAGAGGTTCTTCTACAGTTGTATAGGGCTCTGGTAAGACCACATCTGATGTATTGTGTACAGTTTTGTTCTCCTAATTTAAAGAAGGACATCCTTGTGATTGAGGCAGTGCAGCGTAGGTTCACGAGATTGATCCCTGGGATGGCGGGAGTGTCATGTAAGGAAAGATTGAAAAGACTAGGCTTGTATTCACTGAAGTTGAGAAGGATGAGGGGGATCTTATAGAAACATATAAAATTATAAAAGGACTGGACAAGCTAGATGCATGAAACATTGTTCCCATTGTTGGGCGAGTCCAGAACCAGGGACCACAGTCTTAGAATAAAGGGGAGGCCATTTAAGACTGAGGTGAGAAAAAAACGTTTTCACCCAGAGAGTTGTGAATTTGTGCAATTCCCTGCCACAGAGGGCAGTGGAGGCCAAATCACTGGATGGATTTAAGAGAGTTAGATAGAGCTCTAGGGGCTAATGGAATCAAGGGATATGGGGAGAAGGCAGGCACGGGTTATTGATTGGGGACGATCAGCCATGATCTCAATGAATGGCCGTGCTGGCTTGAAGGGCCGAATGGCCTCCACCTGCACCTATTTTCTATGGTTCTACATTTTCGATGTTAATTGCGTCTGTCCATTCCACACAGATTTCTTAAAACCCTTACCAAAATGTTTTTCACCCTTATGTCCGAGTAGATGGAGGTTTTGGTTAACTTTAGATAGACACAAAGTGCAGGAGTAACTCAATGGGTCAGGCAACATCTCTGGAGGAAAGGAAGGCTGATATTTCAAGTCGGGACCTTTCAGACAATCTGAATTTGAAGACGTGTCCTGACCCAAAACGTCACCCATCCTTTTTCTCCAGCGATACTGCCTGACCCGCTGTGTTACTCCAGCACTTTGTGTTAGTTTATATCTTTGATGTAACCCGGCATCTGCAGTTCTTTGTTTCCACACTCTGGTTAACTTTGTTGTCGAGATTGAGTCTTTATCATGTGCTCTGCTGCAACTGGTTGTAAAAAGCTGGTCAGCTATTCTCAAGTAATAAAATTATAGTACTTAGTTAAATTACGTCACGCTTTTTCGGGAATGCTGCTAACACAATCAAACACATCCCTCCGCAGTCATTCCTCCTCCTTCCCGTTCCCATCCGGCAGAAGATACAGAAACTTGAAAGCGCCCACCACTAGACTCAGGAACAGCTTCTTCCCCTCTACAATGGATGGATATGGAATCTCTGGTGGGAATGTGGAGAGAATGGACTGCAGGATTAATTAACGGGGGACTAGCATTGCTCTGTGGGTGGGCACAGCCTCGATGGGCTGAATGGCCTTTTGTTATCTTGTTAATATATCTGGGAATGTATACTATTCACCCAAACATATAAAACACTGGGACATTCAATTTCTCTGCATGTGCAAATACCAATTTCTAATTGGCGAATTAAAAATATACCAAATAATTTTTTTTAAGCCAGGCAGCTTTGAAAACTAGAAAAATTAATGTATGGAGAAACTGCCTGGGGTAGCACGAGCCTTGCAAATGAACCCTTTCTCAGTCAATCATATCTTGAAAGTAGATTGCTTTCTAGGCTCGAATACATTTTGTTCCAAATGTGTTGAAACAAATTTATGCTCTAGATTAAATGATTTGAGTGAGTGAATGACACAGCATGGTAGCAGGCCCTTCAGCCCACCGAGACCGCACCGACCATCGATCACCCGTTCATGCTAGTTCCGTGTTATCCCACTTTCTCATCCACTCCGTACACACCATGCGGCAATTTACAGAGGGCCAATTAACTCACAAGCCCGCACGTCTTTGGGATGCGGAAGGATACCTGGAGGAAACCAACGCAGTCGCAGGGAGAACTTGCAAACTTCACACGGACAGCACCCACAGTCAGGATCGAACCCGGGTCTCTGGAACTGTGAGGCAGCAGCTCCACCTGCTGCAACACTGTGCCGTCTACTTCTATCAGGTCTGCCGTCAGCCTCCGACACTCCCGACAAGCAATCGAAGTCGGTCCAACCACTCCTTGTAGCTAATACCATCTAATACAGAACTACACTCTTCCGTGTCAAACATTTACAGCTTAAAATCTGTTTTTATTTAGGAAAATAAATTTTTGAAAAAGGGCTTTTGGCACATTGGCCTTCTTCAGTCAGTGTACTGAGTATAGAAGCTTTGAGGTCATGTTGCAGTTGTATAAGATGTTGGTGAGACCGCATTTAGAACATTATGTTCATTTCTAGTCACCATGTTACAGGAAACATGTTGTCATGCTGGAACGGGTGTAGAGAAGATTTACGAATATGTTGCCAGGACTCCAGGGCCTGAGCTACAGGGAGAGGTTTAGCAGGCACGACTCTCTTCCTAGGAGCGCAAGTGGATGAGGGATGATCTTATAGAGGTGTACAAAATCATGAGAGGAATACATCAGGTCTCTTGCCCAGAGTAGGGGAATCGAGGATCAGAGAACATATGTTTAAGGTGAGGGGGAGGGGGGGAAGATTTAATAGTAACCTGAAGGGTAACCCTTACACAAAGGATGGTTGCTATCTGGAACGAGCTGCCAGAGGAGGTGGTTAAGGAGGTACAACTGCAACATTTAAGAAACATTTAGTTAGGAACATGGATAGGACATGTTTAAAGAGATATGGGCCATATGCAGGCAGGTGGGACAGGTGTAGCTGGGCCATGTTGGACACTGTTGGCAAGTTGGGCTGAAGGGCCCCTTTCCACGCTGTATGACTGGGAGTCACAGGGAGACTCCACAGTGCACACTCCACAGATGAGCTCAGGATCGAACCTGGGTCTTTTGAGCTGCGAGGCAGCAGCTCTACCCGCTGCGCAGCTGTGCCACCCTTTCTACAGTCTTCTGGTATTCTATTGCAGCTGTGCAAAGAGGCAAGATTTGCAAAACTTGATGCTACCCTTGAGCATTGTGTATTTCCAATATCCTGGAGCCGCTGCCTCTCAGCGCCAGAAACCCGCATTCGATTCTATCCTCGGGTGCTGTCTGTGTGGAGCTTGTACGTTCTCCCTGTGACCCAGTGAGTTTCCCCCCACATCCCAAAGACGTGCGGGTTTGAAGGCTAATTGGCCTTATGTGAGTTGCCCCTAGTGTGCTGAGAACGTTGGATAACATAGAACTAGAGTGAGAGTGAATGGGTGATCAATGGGCCGAAGGGCCTGTTTTCATGCTGTATCTTTCAATTAATTAAATCCCAAAGACGTGCTGGTTTGTGAGTTAATTGGCCTCTGTAAATTGCCCCAGGTGTGTCTGGAGTGGATGAGAAAGTGGGATAACGTAGAACTCGTGTGAACGGGTGATCGATGGTGGGCATGGACTCAGTGGGCTGAAGGGCCTGTTTCCATGCTGTATCTCTAAAGGAAAAATCATCGTGACCATTCCCTTGCTGACTTTCACTTCTCATAACTTAAATCTATCCAATAATTTCTGTCGATGGTCCCTTGCTGAACAACCTTTGCCCTGAAGGGAGGTTTATATTTTGAGTAATTTAAACCTCTTCACATCCATGTCCTTCACGACCAGCTGTAAATAATCCCCAGTCGACCCCTCTCAATTTATAACGCATTCTTCCTTTCTGTTGGCTTCTCTCGAGTTGTCATTTCAAGTCTGGAGCCCCCAATGTAACAAAGTGCTTACATTCTGCTATAATAAACGTTTCTGCCCGGATAATCAACTGTTGACTTTGAGCTCCCGTATATTTTCGCTCTCATTCATGAGACAGGAATTTGATTGAGAAAGCTTAGTTTTGTTTCGAAAGACTGAAAACAGGCCCTTCGGCCCACCGAATCCTCACCAACCAGCGATCACCCTAAACACTAATACTATCCCACACACTAGGGACAACTTACAATCTTTACTAAAACCAACTAGCCTACAAACCTGTACACCTTTGGAGTGTGGGAGGAAACCTGAGCAGCTGGAGAAAATCCACGTGGTCACAGGGAGAACCTGCAAACTCCACACAGGCAGTGTCTATAGTCAGGATTGATCCTGGATCTCAGGTGCTGTAAATCAGTAACTCTACCGCTGTGCCACGCTACCACTTTCCTACCTGTTTCAGCTTCCATGAGGCAGTGCAGTCAACGTTACCCAGATCATGAACATAGACATGGACAAGTACAGCACCAATGCAGGCCGAAGATTGACACAAAACTGGACTAACTCAGCGGGACAGGTAGCATCCCAGGAGAAAAGGAATAGGTGACGTTTCGGGTCGGGTCCCTTCTTCAGACTGAGAGTCCGGGGAGGGAGAAACGTGAGATATAGACGCTGATGTGGAGAGATTTGCAACAAATGAATGATAGATATACAAAAGAGTAACGATGATCAAGTCTATTTGTCACACACACATACAAGATGTACAGTGAAATGAAATGAAAGTGGCAAGCTTGCGGGATTGTGCAAAACAGCAGAACAGAGCAGAGCCAGTATTTATATTAACAAATGAAGACACAACAGTATTTACGCTCTGACGAGATCAGAGTTTACAGTCCTGATGGCCTGTGGGAAGAAACTCCGTCTCATCCCCGCTGTTTTTGCAGTGTGACAGCAGAGGCGCTTGCCCGACAGTTGCAGCTGGAACAGTCTGTTGTTGGGGTGGTCAGCATCCTTCATGAACTCTGGCTCTGGATCTGCACCTCCTGGTGTATAGGTCCTGGGGGGGGGGGGTGGAGTGTTCCCGAGGTGCGTTCCTGACTGAACGCACAACTCTCTGCAGAGCCTTCCTGTCCTGGGCAGAGCTGTTACCAAACCAGATAGAGATGTTGCCGGTCTGGATACTTTCTATAGCACCAGAGTAGAAGCACTGAAGGATCCTCAGATAAACTCTGAATTTCCTCAGCTGCCTGAGGTGGTAAAGGCGCTGCCTGGCCTTTCTCACCAGTGCGACAGTGTGTGTTGTCCATGTTAGATCCTCTGTGATGTGGACTCCCAGGTATTTAAAGCTGCTCACCCTATCCAGAGTAGCCCTACTTATCCCCAGTGGTGTGTACATCCTTGGTTGTCAAGTCAAGTTTTATTCGTCATTTCCACATAAAATGCAAGTGAAATGAATTTGCCAGCAGTGGTACAATGATAAAGAACACACAATACACGATAAAAGTTTACACAAACATCCACCACAGCATTCATCACTGTGGTGGAAGGCACAGAATTTGGTCAGTCCTCCTCCATTTTCCCCCGTGGTCGGGACCTCAACCCTCCGCAGTCGCCGCTGCGGGCGTCCAGATGTCCAGACAAAGTAAGTCCAGATAAGTCCTGAATCGGTGCCTCCCCACAGGAGATCGTGGCTTCCAGTTGGTGCAGGCCGGCGGTCGAAAATTTAAAGTCGCTGCCGCACCGCAGCCAGAAGCACCGCAGACCGCAGGGCCGGCGGTTGGAGCTCCTCTCCAGGGATCCCCGGCGAGGGACCCCGCTCAGGATGTTAAGTCCACGCCGCACACACGGTAGAAGTTAGCCGTGGGCCGGCGGTCGGAGCTGTTTTCCTCCCGGGTCCCCAACAAGGGATCCCAGGCCTAGGACGCCACCAGCTGGAGCTCTGCGACTTCGCGACGAAAGAGACCTTCTGTTGTGCCCTTCTAAAGTCCACAACAAGCTCCTTAGTTTTAGTGACTTTCAAGAGGAGGCTGTTGTTCTGACACCAGAGTGCCAGGTCAGCCACCTGCGCCAAGTAGGCCTTCTCATCGTTATCGGAGATCAGGCCCACCACCACTGTGTCATCAGCAAACTTGATTATAGAGTTGGAGCTGAACCTGGCCACACAGGGAGTACAGTAGGGGGCTGAGGACGCAACCCTGGGTGGAACCTGTGTTCAGGGTGAGGGGGTTGGAGGTACGACTCCCCATCTTGACCACCAGGGTCCGGACGGTCAGAAAGTCCAGGACCCAGGCACACAGGGGAGTGTTCAGTCCCAGTTCCAGCAGCTTATCGGCAAGTCTGGTGGGGACTATGGTTTTGAAAGATGAACTGAAGTCAATGAACAGCATCCTCACATAGCCCCCTTTCTGGCTGTCAAGGTGAGAGAGAGAGAGAGTGGTGTGCAAAACCTGGGAGACAGTATCATCCGTGGACGGTTTGCGAACTGCAGCGGGTCCATGGTGCGAGGGAGGAAGGCGCAGATGTAGTTCTTGATCAGACACTCGAAGCATTTCATGCCCACTGAGGTGAGGGCCACTGGTCGGTAGTCATTCAAGCAGGCTGGAGAGGCATTCTTAGGCACTGGTACTACAGTGGATCACTTGAAGCAGGCAGGGACCACAGACTTGGCCAGGGAGAGGTTGAATATTGTGGTGAACACTGGAACTAGCTGATTAGCTACTTTAGTACTTGCCCAGATATACTATCTGGGCCTACAGCTTTCCTCGTGAAAATATAGAAATAGTTCAGGTCATCAGCTAAGGAGGGGCCGGCACTCCCGGTTGAGGGGGGGCTGCCCTGGTAATTTGTTATAGTCCGTAGCCCCTGCATAGGTGTCTGGTGTCATGCTGCTCCATCTGCGATCTCCATCCTGTCCCTGTACCTCATTTTTGCGTCCTTCACCGCCCTTCGCAGTCTACTTGCCTCTGCCTTGTAGTCATCCACGTTGCCTGATGCCAGGCCGGAGTTGTAAGCACCTGTCCACCCAGGGTTGTTGGTTAGGAAAGATGCTAACCCTTACGGTGGGGCCGATGTTGTCCGCTAATGTTGCTATGAAGTCTGTGACAGCTTCCGCAAACTCTTTGACGTCTCTGGAACTTGATTGGAACATATTCCAGTCAACGTCACTCAGTGCATCCTGTAGCATGGGGCTCTGAATGGTCAGACCACCGCTTTACGTCCCTCGTCACTGCTGCTTCCCGTACTGTCCGTTGTTTATACTCAGGCAGCAGGAAAATGGCTCCATGGTCAGATTTTCCAAAAGGAGGGAGAGAAACTGCCTTGTATCCTTTCCTGAACGGTGTGTAACAGTGGTCCAAAGTTCTTTCCCCCCTGGTGACACACGTGAAGTGTTGGCAGAAGTTAGGCATAACTTTTTTGAGGTTCGCCCTACGAAAATCCCCAGCCACCACCATAGCCACGTCAGGATGCTTGTTCTGATGCCGACATAACACATCGATGTCGGACCGTTAGTGCCACGTCGGTGTCCGCATGCGGTGGTATGTAGACCACTGTTATGATGACTCAGCTGAACTCCCGGGGAAGGTAGAATGGATGGCATGAGATCGTCAGATGCTCCAGGTCCGATGAGCAGGAACGAGAAAGCATCTTAATATCCTTATGGTTGCACCAGTAGTTGTTGGTCATGAAGCAAACCCCTCCACCCTTAGATATTCCGGACTCTTCCGTTCTATCCGCTCAAAAAACCAGAGACGGTCTCGGTTGTGCATATTACTTGATCCGGCACCAGCGGGGTCAGCCATGTCTCCATCAGACAAAAGATGTTGCAGTCTCTTGTGTCCTGCTGGAATCTAATCCTCGCCTTGAGATCATCCATCTTGTTTTCCAGGGACTGAACATTAGCAAGAAGGATGCTGGGCAGAGGTAGACTTGAGCTCTTAGTCTGTTACGAATCCCCCCCGCTTACCTCAATGTTTTTTCAGACTTTTTCCCGGAGGCGCGCTCCCATTGTTTGTTGCGGCGGCGCGCTCTTGTGATCTCTGCCGGCAACGCCGGATAAAGTGTCCAGAAAACCTTGGGTTACGCTAAACGTTAAGTTCAAAAGTGTTTTTCGATTATAGACTGTTAGTGCTAACGAGCTAGCAGCAAGAAAGATATTTAAAATAAACATAATCGTTAAAAAAACGCACAGTCTCCGCGGAGCTACCACGATGGCAACTGGTCCCAGCCGCGCCATCTTGGAGGTAAACAGGCCATTGTTAGCTGTTTGTTGGGTGAGGACGAGTCCAGAACATTGAGACTTAACAAGACGACTTTGAAGCTGGAACGACTTGGGTGGGGGAGGGATGGAGAGAGAGGGAATGCAGGGGTTAACTGAAGTTAGAGAAATCAACTTCATACCACTGGGCTGTAAGCTGCCCAAGTGAACTATGGGATGATGTTCCTCCAATTGGAGTTTAGCCTCACTCTGACAATGGAAGAGGCCGAGGGCCGAAAGGTCAGATTCAGAGTCAATTTTAATTGTCATTGTCAGTGTACAGTACAGAGACAATGAAATGCATTAAACAACGAAATGCATGGGAATGGGAAGGGATGAGTTAACCAGGGAGTTTCAGAGGGAACAGTATCTGCGGAAGGCGGAAAGTGGTGGAGATGGGAAAATGTGGCTAGTGGTGGGATCCCGTTGGAGGTGGCGGAAATGTCGGAGGATTATGTGTTGTATGCGACGGCTGATGGGGTGTAAGGTAGGCACTAGGGGGCTCTGTCACTGTTGCGACTAGGGGGAGGAGGAACTAGGGCGGCGTTGCGGGGTTCCGAGGAGACATGAGTGAGGGCCTCATCTTTGATGGGAGAGGGGGACCACTGTTCCTTAAAGAAAGATGATGACTCTGATGTTCTAGCATGGAAAACCTCATCTTGGGCGCAGATGCGGCGTAGACGGAGGAATTGGGAGTAGGGGATAGAGTCTTTGCAGGAAGCAGAGTGGGAAGAAGTGTAGTTGAGATAGTTGTGGGAGTCAGTGGGTTTGTAATAGACGTCAGTCAATAGTCTATCTCCTGTGATGGAGACTAAGATCAAGAAAGGGGAGGGAGGTGTCAAAGGTGGTCCAAGTGAATTTGAGTGCAGGCGGGAAATAGGTGGTGAAGTTAATGAAGTCCATGAGTTCTGCATGGGTGCAGGAGAAATTCTATCTCCATTACATTGATGACTGCATCGGTGCTACCTCCTGCATCCATGCAGAACTCATGGACTTTATTTACTTCACCAATTTCCATCCTGCACTCAAATTCTCGCGTCCCATCTCTGACACCTTCCTCTCCTTTCTTAATCTCAATGCCCTGATCAACGAAAGCAAGCGTACCATACGCCTTCTTTTCCAAACGCCAGCATGTCAAATTGTTAATGGAGCTTCCTCACAAACCTTTACCTGTCATATTTATGCTGCATTTTTTTTAAACTGAAATGGTTTTTTGATGTACCTGCAGAGCAGAAACATATAGTTAGTTGAAGCTGTCTGCTGTCTTCATGTCTGTATGTTTTGTAAACAATCAAACATGACTTGAAAAACATTTAACTGAGATTTAATGCAGATGCTTCTTCTTTCATGTGGCGTGCACAGCCTAACGTTTTTAAGACAACTTGTTCTATTTGATCTTCTGTTTGTGCATGTCGAGTTGATTGCATTAGTCGAAATAGGGCAGACCACGTGAAGGTTGCAATCTTCCACCCCAATGCAGTTGCTATCTTATATTGAAAAGGTTTAAGCGTTTAACTTGAAGTTATTTTTGCAAAGGTTATTTGAACAATGACGATACTGGAGTAACGCAGCAGGTCAGGCAGCATCTCTGGCGAACATGGATAGGTAACGTTTCAGGTCGGAGCCCTTCTTTAGTATGTTTGTGGTAGTGGCGAGGGGGTTTTGGAGAGAAAGCTGGAAGAGAGATGGGGCAGGACAAAGCCTGGCAAATGATAGGATATAGATGACGGGGGCTGTATGATATGGATATGTATCCACCCATCACTTGACAGGCTTTGTCCTGATCCTCCTCTCATCCAGATTGTTTTTCCGCACCACCACCATCACCACAATCAGTCTGAAGAAGGGTCCCGACCTGAAACATCCCTTATCCATGGTCCCTAGACATGCTGTCTGGCCAGCTGAGTTACTCCAGCACTCTGTGTCCTTTTTGGTGAACCAGCATCTGGTCGGTGAGTGTTTTGCTGAACACTTGTACTCAGTCCACCAAGGCCTGCCTGATCTCCTGGTTGTTCACCATTTTAACTCCCGTTCCCATTCCCCTACCTGACCTTGGACAACATGGACAGGTGACGTTTTGGGTCAGAACCCGACCCGCTGCGTTACTCCGGCACTTTGTGTCTTTTTTGTTGTTAGCCAGCACCTGCCGTTCCTTGTGTCCGCACTTTATACAAAGGACACAGTTATTCTGAAGCACATCATCAAACACCATGGGAATAGTCAGCAGCTTTACTTTGTATGTAACAGATCGCAGAAGAATTTTGAATGGAGCATTAGATTTTTAATATTTTAACCGAGAGGCAAGAGAGATATTCTTATCAGGACTTCTTACCTCATTAAACAGACAGCATTTTATAGCTAATTTCTGGTAGGGCCTGTAATGAGCATATTCATCTTGAACCACAGTCATTTTAATTGCCAGTGCTACAAGACCATTGCTTTAATTGCATCTGCTTGTCAAGGTGAGTTAGGGAGCGCCTTTGGTTCCACAGGTAAGGGAAGGGCTCTCACCCTCCATTTTCATACTCTCTGTCGGGAGGTACTGAAAAGGGGAAGAAGGCTAAAATAGGAAGCAAGTTATTAAAAAAAAATAGGCAGATTGAATAATCTGGTGTTGGAATGGCTTCTCAGTAGCTGCATCCAGTGTAATGTTTTTGTGGCACCTCTGAACGAACACAACTGCAGGAGGATAGGCAGCAGAATTTCTATTGTAAGATCACCGAGCACTACAATGTGGCCGCTCTCATTATCTCCGAGCAGGTAATAAGTGGTGTTAAATACCCGTCTTCAAGTAATAGAATATTCCCCCTGCATAATCCGTCTAAATTGTAATTAGGTTTAAGGAATGAGTGCCTTAATGCAGATAGAGAATGGAGATTAATTTAATGTAATGAGGAAGTGTCGATGTGCGAATTCTCTTTTGAATATTAAGCAGGGATAGATGTGCTGGGTGGTGTCGCGTGACGGTACTGTTTAAGCAGAGAGCCATCCTCATCCCGAGCATCCTCACCCCGAGTATGCAGTTGAAACGAAGGAGTATCTGCTGAATGAAGACAAGAAATGTTTTCACTCTCCCCTGACTCTGTCAGACCCAAAACGTCACTTCTTCCTTTTCTCCAGAGATGCTGCCTGATCCCTTGAGTTACTCCAGCTTAATGTGTCTATCTTCGGTATAAACCAGCATCTGCAATTCCTTCCTACACAAGTAATGTTTGTGTGGATGCAGTAACCATTTAGTCGGGCCACCGCGTCATTTTTCACTTCTATCATTAGAACGTGAAGCAATTTAGTTTTCAGCTTTAAAGATGCAATCTCCTGCTGAGAATGGATTAGTTAGCAGCCTGTGTGTTGGGAAATAATGAATCACACCTTTTGTCTTATTGGCTTGTTTATATTCATTTGGACGGTGTGTGTTAAATGGTTCATACATTTGCAATACAGATCATTATCTCTCAGTTCTGTTGGTAACTAATGGGTGACGTAGGTGAGTACAGTACATTTCTCTCACGCCTTTACACACTTTAACCATATAACCATATAACCATATAACAATTACAGCACGGAAACAGGCCATCTCGACCCTTCTAGTCCGTGCCGAACACATAATCTCCCCTAGTCCCATATACCTGCGCTCAGACCATAACCCTCCATTCCCTTCCCATCCATATAACTATCCAATTTATTTTTAAATGATAAAAACGAACCTGCCTCCACCACCTTCACTGGAAGCTCATTCCACACAGCCACCACTCTCTGAGTAAAGAAGTTCCCCCTCATGTTACCCCTAAACTTCAGTCCCTTAATTCTCAAGTCCTGTCCCCTTGTTTGAATCTTCCCTACTCTCAGTGGGAAAAGCTTTTCCACGTCAACTCTGTCTATCCCTCTCATCATTTTAAAAACCTCTATAAAGTCCCCCCTTAACCTTCTGCGCTCCAAAGAATAAAGCCCTAACTTGTTCAACCTTTCTCTGTAACTTTATAGTCTGTTAACCCTGCTTGTGGCCTTAACTATTTAATAATAAGCTGTCTATAATGACCAGACTATGCTGGGGCAAAAGAGGATCATTTGAATCAAATTTCATGGCCACATCACTCTAAATGGCTTTCAACTTTAGACTTTAGAGAGGCAGGCCAGAAACAGGCTCCTCGTCCCACCGAGTCCATGCCGACCATCGATCACCTCGTACTTAAGGTCATAAGTGATAGGAGTAGAATCAGGCCATTCAGCCCATCTTGTCTACTCTGCCATTCAATCATGGCTGATCTATCTTTCCCTCCTAACCACATTCTCTTGCCTTCTCCACACAACCTCTGACAACTGCACTAATCAAGAATCTGTCCATCTCTGCCTTAAAAATATCCACTGACGACCTTTACAGCCTTCTGTGGCAATGAATTCCACAGATTCACCACCCTCTGACTAAATCAATTTCTCCCCATCTCCTTCCTAAAGGAACATTCTTTAATTTTCAGGCTATGACCTCTAATCCTGGACTCTTCAACTAGTGGAAACATCCTCTCCACATTCACTCTAACGAAGCCTTTCACTATTCTGTATATTTCAATGAGATCCCCCCCTCATTTTTCTAAACTCCATCGAGTACAGGCCCAGTGCCGACAAACGCTCATCATAGGTTAACCTACTCATTCCTGGGATCATTCTTGTAAACTTCCTCTGGACCCTCTCCAGAGCCAGCACATCCTTCCTCAGATATGGTGCCCAAAATTGCTCACAATATTACAAATGCATGCAGCCTTGATCGAGCCTCAACATTACATCCCTGTTTTTGTATACAAACCCTCTCAAAATAAATGCTAGCATTGAGTTTGCTTTCTTTACTAACAATTCGACTTGCAGATTAACTTTTTGGGAATCCTGCACCAGCACTCCCAAGTCCCTTTGCACCTGTGGTTTCTGGATTCTCTCCCCATTTAGAAAATAGCCTACGCCTTTATTCCTACTACCAAAATGCATGACTCCACACTTTGCTACAATATATATGATCTGCCACTTCTCTGCCCACTCTCCCAAGTCCTTCTGCAGAGTCCCTGCTTTCTCTACATTATCTGCCCCTCCACCTATTTTCAAACACTAGCACTATCCTACACTCTAGGGACAACTTATAATTTTAGCGCAGCCAATTACCTACAAACTTGCACGTCTTTGCAATGTGGGAGAAAATCAGAGCTCCCGGAGAAAACCCACGGGGAGAACATACAAACTCCGTACAGACAGCACCTGCAGTCAGTATCGAGCCTGGGTCTCTGGTGCTGTAAGGCAGCTGTGCCACCGTGCCACCCTATTGCTGTGATTACATTTATACACAAATATTCTGTGCATTTCTCTGGGGAAATGACCCCCTTTTGTGTATAGGTTTGTGTCCTCTGCTCTTTAAATACTCTGCTTTGTGAATGTATTCACTTGAGCACACCAGACCATGAAGGGAATGCACCGAGTATTTTACCCAAAGTACCGTATCTCTTGAAAACTAAACTCTGAACTGTAGACACGAGGCACTGCAAATGCTGGTTTACTAAAAAATGACAAAGTGACACTCAGCAGGTCAGGCAGGATCTCTGGAGAACATGGACAGGTGAAGTTTTGGGTCGGGTCCTTTCCTCAGATTGAAACCGCTGAGTTACTCCAGCACTTTGTATTCAGGCCGAAGAAGGGTCCTGACCCAAAACGTCACCTATCCATCTTCGCCAGAGATGCTGCCTGACCGACTGAGCTACTCCAATACTTTGTGTATTTCTTTATGAACTGCAAACGATCTTTGTTTGTACTAACTACTACGGGCATTTTGGTTTCGGAAAACCAATAATATTGGTCTTCTTTCATTCACTTAACTATTTCTTTATTGTTATCTATACGTATTGTGTTTGCAATCCTGTTCTGCTGCTGCAAGTCTGAGCTTCATTGTGTAGGAAGGAACTGCAGATGCTGGTTTAAACTGAAGATAAACACAAAAAGCTGAAGTAACTCAGTGGAACAGGCAGCATCTGTGGAGAGAAGGAATGGGAAACTGAAGTCTGAAGAAGGGTCTCGACCCTAAACGTCACCGATTTCTTCTCACAACATATGCTGCCTGCCCCACTGAGTTGCTCCAGCTTTTTGCTAACTTCATTGTTCTGTTGTCAGTAGATAAGACAATAATCTTTGAATCTTGAAGACGCTAGTCCATTATGCTTCCTTGAGCAAGCTGAGTATCTCTTGACTGATTGTGAGACCCTTGAGAATCTGTGTCACTGATTGCTTTGAAATCGTGCAGATGAAGTGTTTTTTTGTTGTCATGTTTTGTAATGGTTATCCTATCTCAACCATGGGAGCCAGAGATGATGATCAGAACTGTAATTACGGAGGTTTTAGACTTTAGTGATATAGTGTAGAAACAGGCCCTTTAGCCTGCTGAGTCTGCGCTGACCAATGGTCACCCCGTACACTAACTCTATTCTACACACTAAGGACAATTTACAGTTTACAGAGTCAATTAACCTACAAACCTGCACATCTTTGGAGTGTCTGAAGAAAGTGGAGCACCCTGAGGAAGCCAGTCACAGGGAGAATATCCAAACTCCGTACAGACAGCACCCATAGTCAGGATTGAACCCTGGTCTCTGGCGCTGTGAGGTAGAAATACCGCTGCGCCACCGTGCTGCCCTCATGCTATAGAGTGTGTGGATGACTCCCTCTTAGGATAAAGATATCAAAGAATCAAACAGCATGGAAGCAGGCCCTTCGGCCCAACTTGTCCATGCCAACTAAGCTAGTACCACCTGCCCACATTTGGCCCATAACCATCGAAACCTTTCATAACCATATACATGTGTCTTTTAAATGCTGTTATGGTACTTGCCTCTCTGGCAGTTTGTTCCATATACACACGACTCTCTGAGTGAAAAAGTTGCCTGTCAGGCTCCTATTAAATCTGGCTTCTCTCACCTTAAACCTGTGTCCTCTGGCTCTTGATTCCCCTACTTTGGCTAAAAGACTGCATTCATCCCTTCATGATTTTACACATATACCACAATCACCAAAAAATCTAATTTACTTGATAGCTGAGCGATGATTGTGTTCGTTTGTAGAAACAAACGACTGCAGATGCTGGTTCATACACAAAAACACAAGTAACTCGGGTCAGGCAGCATGTCTGCAGAACATGGATAGGCAATGTTTCGGGACGAGACCCTTTTCAGACTGATTGAGGAAAGCTGGAAAAGGGAAGAGGCAGAACAAAAATGGGGTAGATAATAGGTCAACAGACGGGGGGGGGAGTATTGATAGGCAGATAGTTGGAACAAAGAGCTGAAGGTATGAGACAGGTTTGAAAAGTTGAGTTGAATCTTTCCCCCTCACCCTAAACCAATGTCTCTGTGTGGGAGAAAGGGAGGAGTTAGTTTGAGGTTAGCTCTCTTGCAGTCTTTGCTGGTTCCTGGATGACAAAAATGGTAATGCATTATTGGAGGATACAAGTGATCTTTTGGGATAATCTCTGGCACGAATGGCTACTGCTCATTCTGTTGGTCATGAGCTATGCAATGTGCATTTAAAATTGCAATCCATCCACTCACAGAATAGAATTGTAATTCCAGTCACAATTACAACTATGATTTTCCCAATGATACTTTCCTTGCTGAATCCATTAGAGCAGACAAGCCATCAGTCAAGGCGACATGTTTACTGTTGCCGAGATATTTCAGCAAATCTAAGGTTACCTGGCAACAGGGATCCGGTTCATGTGATTTACCAGGTAACAATATCCAATTTAGCAATAATATACTTAGATTGGCAGTCGATTCTTGGATGTGCATTTCCTTTTGTGAGGAAATGCTTCACTGAAGTATTTTCTATTATCATTTGGTAAGTGGCTATGCAGGCTTGGGAAATATTTACCGTCTTCCTTACTGCATCGATGTAAAGGAAGCTTCAGCCAAAAGTTACACCACCAACACCTCCACATCCTCAGACTGAGGAAATTTGGCATGTCTCCACATACCTCTGACTCAGAAAACATGCTGTGGGTTGCATCACAGCTTGGTTTGGCAACAGCTCTGCCCAAGACCGCAAGAAATGACTTGGAGGACAAGACATTGGGTATTTTTAAGGTGGAGATTGAGAGATTCTTGATTAGTAACAATGTCAGGGGTTATGGGGAGAAGGCAGGAGAATGGGGTTAAGGCAGGAACCACGGATCAACCATGATTGAATGGGAGGATTGACTTGATGGGTTGAATGGCCTAAATCTGTTCCAGGAACTTCTGAAATTGCAGAGAGTTGTGGATGCAGCCCAGTCCATTACACAGACATAATTTACCAACATTGACTGCATCTACACTTCACTGCCTTGTAAAAGCAGCCGACATCATCAAAGAGAGAAATATGGAACGGCAAATGCTGGTTTGCAAAAAATTAAACATAATGGGTTTGGCAGCATCTCTGGAGAAAAAGGATAGGTGGACATTTCTGGACAGGACCCTTCTTCAGACTGGACAAGCCTCGTCCCACCCCGGTCATTTCTCCTTCTCCCCACTCCCATTGGGCAGAAGGTACAGAAGCTAGAAAGCGCGCACCACCAGACTCGGGTCCTTCCATAAACTATCGTACTGTCCGATTCACCTCTACCCCCATTGTGGACATTGGACTTTGTCTCTGGAACTGATGCGCTACAATGCTGAGAACTATATTCTGTACCTTCCCTTTGCTCTACCTATTGTACTGGAGTTTGGTTTGATTGTATTCATGTACAGTATAATCTGATTTGGTTGAACAACACAAAAACAAAAGCTTGGTACGTGTAATAATTATCAACCTAAAAAAGCTGAACAGAGCTTACATTTTGAATTAAATCAGTGGGTCAGAGCATCTCTGGAGGACACGGAGGGGTGACATTTCAGGTCAGGAACCTGCTTTTGATTCAGAATCTGGAGATGTATAGTCTGAAGAACATCACGTATCCATGTCCTCCTGAGATGCTGCCTGACCCGTTGAGTTTCCCCTGCACTTTGTGCTCGATATAAGATTCCAGCATCTGCAGTTTCTTGTCTCGAGAGCTTACATTTTATTGGGAATCTCACTTATGGGTGAAATTGCTGCCAGATAAATAGATTTCTCACCTGTGTATCTGCATAGATAATTCTTACAATTACATATACAGGAAACATCAGCAGAGCTTGCCACAATGTTTTGAACAAACTCTGAAACATTATTTTTCCAAAGTTCTCTCCTCTCCCCGAGGTAATCATCCTTATCGGTGGCCGGAGTGAATCTTGATAATGAATTATCTATTCCAGTCCAGGGGTGACACGGTGGCGCAGCGGTAGAGTTGCTGCCTTGCGTCGCCAGAGACGGTTTCAATCCTGACTATGGGTGCTGTCTGCACGGAGTTTGTACGTTCCCCCGTGACCTGCGTGGGTTTTCTCCGGGTGCTCAGGTTTCTTCCCACATACCAAACACATAGAGGTTTGTAGGTTAATTAGTCTCTATAAGTTGTAAATTGTCCCTAGTGTGTGCAGTGTTAGTGTACGGGCTGATTTCTGGTTGGACCTGTTTTTGTGCCATCTCTAAAGTCGAACATCCACATTCCCACCGATGCACAACACTGCCAGGCTTCCGCACCCGCTGAGTTTCTCCAGCTTTTTTGTGTAACCTTCGATTCTCCAGCATCTGCAGTTCCTTCTTAAACACTGCCAGGCTTAGTGTAGGTATCCACTTTGTTCCCTAGTTGTGTGTTCACAGGTAGTGACTTCCTGACAGCTGGGCGTTAGGCAAAACACTCCAGTCACAAAGATAACTTGTCAATACTGAAGTTCAACATTTCTCCACTGAAGAAGATACAAAGTGCTGGAGTAACTCAACGCGTCAGGAATCAGCACTTATGTCTTCTCTTGTAAACCAGCGTTTGTAAACCAGCAACCAGCCTTGGAGGGCATCTACTATACACGGCGCCTCAGGAAGGCCGTCAGCATTCACAAACACTTTTCCCACCCTTGCAAAAGTCTGTTCGAACTTCTACCTTCCAGCAGACGTTTCAAGGCCTTCTAAGCCCGCACCTCCAGATTTAGGAACAGCTTCATCCCCAGAGCTATAGTTGCTCTGAACCAGCCCTGTTGAGTGCCCCCCCCTCCCCCTCCCCTCTGAACTGTCTCCCTCGGATGGTCACGTCGCACATCGACCCGGCACAGACCTATTTGCACTTTATACTGTTTTACTGTGTTAAAAAAAATATATATGTTTCTCTGGGTATCTAAATTTTTAGTTGATTAAGTTATGACATCGGAAGGAAGCTGCATACCAATTCTCGTTGCACCTATGTGCAATGGCAACAAAAGATATTATTATTATATAATTCCCTGTCACAGGATGAACGTACAAACGCCACAAAAAGACAGCACTCGTCAGATTCGAACCCTGGTCTTTGACGCTGTGAGGCAGCAGCTCTACCCGCTGCGCCACTATGCCACTCTCAAATGAAACAGCTTTTATCTCCGGAGTATGGTGAAGTAGTGGTTCAATTGTAGAGCAAGCGGTCAGAACCATCGACCGGTGGTTCTGAGAAAATGTTCAAGTCAGTACAGTAGCAGGGGAATACAAATTCAAGCAAGAACAATGTAAGAAAGCTTGACTCAGTAATGGTAACCATTAGAACTACCCAGTGTAAAATGTCAGAGACTTTAAACATAAAAGATAGTCCCACTTGCCTGGGTCTGGCCCATATTCCTCTCTACCTTTCCATCCATGTTCCTGTCCAAGAGTCTTTTTAATGTTATAGTTAGTACCTGCCTCAACTACCTCATCTGGCAGCTTGTTCCATACACCCACCACCCCCTGAGTAAAAACATTGCCCCTCAGCTTCCTATTAAAACTTTCACCTCGCATCTTAAAACGACGCCTTCTAATTCTTGGGTAAACATGTGCATTCACCCTCTCTTTCCTCATATGATTTCATGGACTTCTCTAAAAATAAAGTCCTCACCTGCCCATCCTCTCCCTATAGCTCAGGCCCTCCAGTCCTGGCAACATCCTCGTAAATCTTCTCCGCACTCTCTCCAGCTGAATGACATCTTCCTTATAGCAGGGTGACCAAACGTGAACACAATACTCTGTGCAACCTCTCCAATGTATTCTGAAACCGTAACATAATGTCCCAACTTCTATACTCCCCTCACCTGCATCAACCTGTCACCTACCTACCAGGCCTTGTCCTGCCTGTCCCCTCGTCCCGCTTTCTTTACCCCCCCCCCCCCCCCCACCCTACAATGTCTGAAGAAGGGCCCCGACCTTAAACATCGCCCATCCATGTTCTCCACTTCTCCAGAGATGCTGCCTGACCTGTTGAGTTACTCCAGCACTTTGTGTCTTTGCTGTACTCAATTCCTTGACTGACGAAGCCCAACATACAGATAAGACCTGAGGTCCTAAGTGATAGGAGCAGAATTAGACCATTCAGCCCATCAAGTCTACTTTGCCATTCAATCATGGCTGATCTATCTCTTTCTCTTAACCCCATTCTCCTGTCTTCTCCCCATAACCCTTGACACTCGTACTAACCAAGAATTAATCTCTGCCTTAAAAATATCCATTGACGGCCTCCACAGCCTTTTGTGGCAAAGAATTCCACTTATTCACCACCCTCTGACTAAAGAAATTCCTCCTCATCTCCTTCCTTAAGGAGCGTCCTTTAATTCTGAGGCTATGATCTCTGTTCCTAAACTCTTCCATTAGTGGAAACATCCTCTCCACATCCACTCTATCCAAGCTGTTCACTATTCAGTAAGTGTCAATGAGGTCCCCCCTTACTGTTCTAAACTCCAGCGAGTACAGGCCAAGTGCCGATAAATCCTCATCATATGTTAACCCAATAATTCATGGGATCATTCTTGTAAACCTCCTCTGGACCCTCTCCAGAGCCAGCATATTCTCCGATAGGGCGCCCAATATTGCTCACAGTGCTCCATAGCGGCCTGACCAGCGCCTTCTTGAGCCTTGGCATTACATCCCCAGCATTACCCTCCCCAGAGCCCTTCCAGTCACTGTGAAGGTTCTGCTGGTTGAGTAATGATTTTCAGGCCATGCTAACTAGACTGGTGGATATGTAACTGTTCCTGATAGCAGTCAACTCCCTCCAAACGATCGGACCGATTAGTATAGATAATAAACACTGGTGTTTCCTGGCCTACTCCTGCACCTATTGTCTATTGTTCAAGAAGGAACTGCAGATGCTGGAAAATCGAAGGTAGACAAAATTGCTGGAGAAACTCAGCGGGTGCGGCAGCATCTATGGAGCGAAGGAAATAGGCCACATTTCGGGCCGAAACCCTATTGTCTATTGTTTCCATTGACGTTTGCAATCTGTGAGTAAATGGCCAAACAGGGAGGGAGAGACACAAGAGGAATTGCAGATGCGGGAATCTGGCGATGAACACAAAGTGCCGTTGGAACTCAGCGGTTCAGGTAGCATCTGTGGTGGACATGGACAGGAGTCGGGACCCTTCTCCACACTGGGGAAAACATGGTCATAGCAACGTTTTTTTGTGTACCTCAGGATCATGCTACTGCAGTGGAAATACAGGGAGTTGCACTGCTGTTTAGTATTGGACTATAAAGGTAAAATGCTTACTGCGCTAAAGACCCGGGTTCAATCCTGACAACAGGTGCTGTCTGTATGAGGTTTGTACGTTCTCCCTGTGATTGTATGGGTTTTCTCCAGGTGCTGCGGTTTCCTCCCACATTCTAAAGGCGTACAGGTTCGTAGGTTAATTGGCTTTGGTAGAAATGGTAAATTATAGACAACAGTGTACGGGGTGATCACTGGTCGGTGCGGACTCAGTGGGCCGCAGAGCCTGTTTCCACGCTGTATCTCTAAACCAAACTTAACTAAATTGTCCATGTGTCATTCATCTTTCATTGTCCAAAGTGTACATTTACAGAATTATGATATCATTCTTCATTTTTCTGTTGTGAAATACATCCAACTTGTAATGTATATCTTCGGTTTACTGCTGGTGAATTGTACTCAATTTCTGGTTAGATCTGACTGATGGGAGTGAGGTGTGCTTTTACCCTGATGGAGGTTTATGCAGAAACTGGTCTAGCAAAGTCTCAACTCCAGGTGAACTTTTTGTTATCATTCCTCCAAATCACAATTTCTCTCTCTTGAAAAATCCATTGAAAAAGTTCCACGCTTGACTAATTCTTTTCTAAATAAGGAATTGAAAGAAACGGTTAATATTTATAGATGACAATTTTGCTGGTAAAATTGTTTAAGATGGCGTGTCTTATTCTGTGAATTCTGTGCTGGAATGGTTGAAATTAGAGCAGCATAGTGGTGCAGCGGGTAGAGCTGCTGCCTCACAGCGCCAGAGACCAGTGTTCGATCCTGACCTTGGGTGCTGTCTGTACGGAGTTTGCATGCTCTCCCCGTGACCACGTGGGTTTTCTCTGGGTGCTCTGATTTCCTCCCACATCCCAAAGACGTGCGGGTTTGTAGGTTAATTGGCTCTCTATAAATTTCCCCCAATGTGTTGGGAGTGGGTGAGAAATTGGGGTGACATAGAACTGGTGTGAATGGGTGATAGCTGGTCAACATGGACTCGGTGGGCCGAAGGGCCTGTTTCCATGCTGTATCTTACAATCAATCAAAATAAATTTGAGAGTTCAAGCAGTGCTAAATCCACAAACAAATGTAGAATTTGAGCAGTCCTGTTTGCATGAGCTACCGGAAGACTCGTTATTGGTAGAAATATGTCTTTTGGGATTGCTAGAATCAGAAAGGCACAAGGAACTGCAAATGCAGGAATCTAGAGCAAAATGAAAAGTGCTGGAGGAACTCAGCAAGTCAGGCAGCATCTGGGGAGGGAATGGACAGACAGGCTTTTCGAGTCAAGCCCTTCTTCAGGCTATAGAGTGAGAGAGCTTTGCAGCACGATACAGGCCCTTCGGCCCACCTTGAGCATGCCACCAAGATGGTATAGTGGGCTAATCCCATTTGGCCCAATGCCCACTAAACCCTTCTTGTCCATACATCCAATGTAGTAGTGGCCAGAGGATCTGGGGTGATGGAGGAACTGAAGGAAATCTACATTAGGCAGGAAATGTTGTTGGATAGACTGATGGGACTGAAGGCTGATAAATCCCCACTGCCTGATGGTCTGCATCCCAGGGTACTTAAGGAAGTGGCTTTAGAAATTGTGCATGCATTGGTGATAAATTTCCAATGTTCAATAGGCTCAGAATCAGTTGCTGTGGATTGGAGGGTAGCTAATGTTATCCCACGTTTTAAGAAAGGCGGGATAGGGAAAACAGGGATTTATAGACCAGTTAGCCTGACATCGGTGGTGGGAAAATGCTGGAGTCAATTATAAAAGATGAGATAGCCGAACTTTTGGATAGCAGTAACAGGATCGGTCCGAGTCAGCATGGATTTACGAAGGGGAAATCATGCTTGACTAATCTTCTGGAATTTTTTGAAGATGTAACTAGGAAAATGTACAAGGGAGAGCCAGTGGATGTAGTGTACCTGGACTTTCAGAAAGCATTTGATAAGGTTTCACATAGGAGACTAGTGGGCAAAATTAGGGCACATGGTATTGGGGGTGGAGTGCTGACATGGATAGAGAAGTGGTTGGCAGACAGGAAACAAAGAGTAGGGATTAACGGGTCCCTTTCAGAATGGCAGGCAGTGACTAGTGGGGTGCCGCAAGGCTTGGTGCTGGGACCGCAGCTATTTACCATATACATCAATGATTTGGATGCAGGGATTAAAAGTAACATTAGCAAATTTGCAGATGACACAAAGCTGGGTGGCAGTGTGAACTGTGAGGAGGATGATATGAGAATGCAGGGTGACTTGGACAGGTTGGGGGAGTGGGCAGATGCATGGCAGATGAAGTTTAATGCGGTTAAATGTGAGGTTATCCACTTTGGTAGAAAAAACTTAGGTAACTGTCACTGTATGTCATGTTGTTACTTGTGGGCGGAGCACCAAGGCAAATTCCTTGTATGTGAATACTTGGCCAATAAACAGGAAAGCAGATTATTATCTAAATGGCATCAAGTTGTATAGTTGGCGTCAAGGTACAGCATGCAGTGAAGAAAGTGAATGGCATGTTGGCCTTTATAACAAGGGGAATCGAATATAGGAGCAAAGAGATCCTTCTGCAGTTGTACAGAGCCCTAATGAGACCACACCTGGAGTATTGCGTGCAGTTTTGGTCCCCTAATTTGAGGAAGGACATTCTTGCTATTGAGGGAGTGCAGCGTAGGTTTACAAGGTGAATTCCCGGGATGGCAGGACTGTCATATGCTGAGAGAATGGAGCAGCTGGGCTTGTACACTATGGAGTTTAGAAGGATGAGAGGGATTCTCATTGAAACATATAAGATTGTTCAGGGTTTGGACATGCTAGAGGCAGGAAACATGTTCCCGATGTTGGGGGAGTCCAGAACCAGGGGCCACAATTTAAGAATAAGGAGTAAACCATCTAGAACGGAGACGAGGAAACACTTTTTCTCACAGAGAGTGGTGAGTGTGTGGAATGCTCTGCCTTAGAGGTGGAGGCAGGTTCTCTGGATGCTTTCAAGAGAGAGCTTGATAGGGCTCTTAAAAATAGCGGAGCCAGGGGATATGGAGAGAAGGCTGGGTACTGGGTACTGTTTGGGGATGATCAGCCATGATTATATTGAATAGTGGTGCTGGCTTGAAGGGCAGAATG
The DNA here is from genome assembly GCF_028641065.1 of Leucoraja erinaceus. NCBI lineage: Eukaryota > Metazoa > Chordata > Chondrichthyes > Rajiformes > Rajidae > Leucoraja > Leucoraja erinaceus. The sequence continues at coordinate 37,782,960 of NC_073394.1, forward strand.
GCCATCTCTTGCACCTATTGTCTCGGTTGTCTATTGTAAATGCTTCGATGAGTGGACGAGTTGGTGCTGGTGTCCATCTTTAATAAACACTTGACCAGTAAATGAAATAATGCCAATAAATGTTTTAGAGGGGCAGGAACACTGCACTGATACATACCGTTACAAAGCATGCAATGGATTTCTCTGTTCAAACCTATTTTGAAAAAGCGCCATTTACTTCGTCAGAAAACGTCTGAATCTGAAATTGATTTGATCTGCCATTTAGTTTTGGACAGGATTAAAGAGGTGCACTTAATCAAAGCTACAAAGCCACAAGTACCAATTATGTTCTGCCAAAGTAAGCATTGGTCGAGCAATATGTGGAAGAACTCTTGTGCGTGAAGATGATAATGAAGGATTTGGGGGAAGCAGAATGTGAATGCAGATAGAGGGGTCAGAGTTCCGATTAGTTCATCGCAGAAACATGTTTATCTTGTCACATTGTGCAAGATGTGCCTGGAAGTGTGTGCTCTAAATGCCAATGTCCAGGGAAAACATGCCCTCTCCTGTTCAACAGAGCTGCTGTACAGATGGTCAACTGATTCACCATCCCGGCATCCATGTTACCAGCAACTGTGTCTCATAGAGTCAAACACAACAGGGCATTGCTTTGAGGTGTAAGGGCTAAAGTTGAAAGGAGAGGTGCGGGCAAATCTTTTACACAAAGGCTGGTGTGTAAAAAGGATTTTGGATAGGCACATGGATACGAAGAGATATGAAGCCAGAACCTTTAGACCAGGGTTGCAATGTCAAATACTCGAGGGCATAGCTTGAAGGTGAGAGGGGCAAAGATAGAAGGAGATGTGTGGGGCAAGATTTTTTTTACATAGAGTGATAGTTGCCTGGAACATGCTGCCAAGGGTGGTGGTGGATTTAATGGGGGGATTTGAGAGGCTTTTAGATGGGCACATGGATATGGAGGGATAAGGATCGCGTGCATCAGGCTGAAAAAGGGTCCGGTCTCAAAACATCACCTATCTGTGTTCTCCAGAGATGCTGCCTGACCCGTTGAGTTACTCCAGCACTTTGTGTCGTACTCTAAACTCTACCTCATTCAGTTATTCCCTACTGCAATTTTTTTTTTTTTTTTTGCACTATTTTAGATTTGTTCATCATTAATTTTATTTCAACAGTCGCATTGATCATTACCCAGGACTGTTTACTCTGAGGTTCAGTTAAACAAGGACCTTGTGCTCTGGTTTATTTGACAATGAACTCATCTGATATATGTTCTGATATGTGCCAGTCAGTGCAGTCATGTTGCGGTTCAGGTCTACCACAGAGTTTGCGGCACCCTTGGTTCCCAAGCCTTTCTGGGATTATACGTTTTGCCGGACCAACAGAGGTCACGGCTTTTTGGGGGGGGTGGTTGGCTTGGGAGTTGGCCTTGGGAACTGATCTGCCGGGTCGGAGTCGGCTGGGTCGGAGTTCCAGAGCCATGGCCACGGGGGGGGGGGCAAATTTGACCCGCCGATCGGCGTGGATGTCCTAATGAGGTTAACATCGGCCGCCTAGGGGCCATATTTTCGGGGGAAGTTCCAGGGTGGATTTTGTCCAGATTAAACGGGTTGGGGGTGGGGGGTGGAGGTAGGACCACCAATGCAGCAAAACCTGTACGGCCAGTTGTTGTTGACATCTTGTTCCATACTTATCAGATCCAATGAGCATGGAACTCGTGCTCATTCCATGCTCGTTGTATGATTTGTAAGGGCAGAAAGAAAATGAGAAATCAGCATCAAGAAATGAAATGAAGTTTTCGCTTACATTGGTCAAGGCATTGAATGTAAAAGTCAGGAAATAATGAGTGAGAAGGAACTGCAGATGCTGGTTTAAACCGAAGATAGACACAAAAAGCTGGAGTAACTCCTCAGAAGGTTCTTGACCCGAAACGTCACCCATTTCTTCTCTCCAGAGATGCTGCCTGTCCCGCTGAGTTACTCCACTATTGTTGTGTCCATTTTCAGGAAGTCATGATGCAGCTTTGTAGGACTTTGGTTCAGCTGCGCGTGAGTATTGGAGTTTGGTTTTCCCCATTACAGGAAGGAGGCTTTGGAGAGGGTGCAGAGGAGGTTTACCAGAATGCTGCCTGGATTAGAGGGTATCAACTTCCGGGAAAGGTTGGAGGGACTTGGATTGTTTTCTCTGGAACATTGGAGGTTATTGGGAGACTTGATCGATATTTTTTAAATTATGAGAGGTTTAACGAGGGTCAACAGACAGAATATTTTTTTCCCAAGGGTGGAAATCCCGAATATCTGCTTTAACATTTATCCCTCTCACCCTAAAGGGCACGGCTTTAGGGTTAGAGGGACAAATGTTCAAGCAGATATTCGGGGCAGGCAGAATGGTGAGCGCTTGGAACGCGCTGCCAGGAGTAGCGGTTGAAGCAGATATGATAATGGTGTTTAAGAAACTTTTGGATAGGTATAAGGATGTGGAGGGATGTTTAGTTTAGAGATATAGTGCGGAAACAGTCCCTTCGACCCACCGGATCCACACCGACCAGCGATCCCCGCTCATTAACACTATCCTACACTCATTAGGGACATTTTTTACATTTACCAAGCCAATTCACCTACAAACCTGTATGTCTGAAGAAGAGTGTCGACCCGAAACGTCACCCATTCCTTTTCGCTGAGTTACTCCAGCTTTTTGTGTCTATCTTCGGAGGGATCATGTGCAGACAGAGATGATTAGTTTAACTTGGCATCATGTTTGGCACAGGTATTGTGGGCAGAATGGCCTGGATCTTGACCGGAAATGTCATCTGTCCATGTTCTTCAGAGACGCTGCCTGCCTGACCCGCTGAGTTACTCCAGCATTTTGTTTATTTTAGTGCATTAACCAGCATCTCGTTCACACAGAGGGTGGTTGGTGTATGGAACGAGCTGCTGGAGGAGGTATTTGAGGCAGGTACTATCGTAACATCCAATAAACATTTAGACAGGTACATGGAGAGGACGGGTTCAGAGGGATATGGGCAGAACGCAGGCAGGTGGGACTAGTGTAGATGGGACAAGTTAGTCAGCATGGGCAAGTTGGGCTGAAGGGCCTATTTCCATGCTGTCACTCTATCTACAGTTCTTTCTAACAACATGAGGCTTGTTCATGCGCTGTTCTATGTTCCATGTACTGACGTATGATGATGACTAACTTTGTATTTAATTCTAGAAAGTTGTTTGCTGAAAAGCCAATTGTGTCTATGAAGGGAAGGGTCACTGAACTCGAGGGCTCTTCCTGATGTTTGTTTCTGTGTAAGCTGTTTTACTTCACCTGAAGTATGTGACACACACAAAGGTTCCTCAGGGCTCAGTGCCTTAGTGCAGCACGGTGGCGCAGCAGTGGAGTTGCTGCCTCACAGTGCCAGAGATGTGGGTTCGATCCTGACTACGGGTGCTGTCTGCACGGTGTTTGTACGTTTTCCCTGTGACCTCGTGGGTTTTCTCCAGGTGCTCTGGTTTCGCCCACACTCCAAAGACGTGCAGGTTTGTAGGTCAAATAGCTCCTGTAAAATTTTGGTTAATTGGCTTCTGCAAATTGTCCCTCGTGTGTAGGGTAGTGCTGGTGTGCGGGTGATCGCTGGTCAGCATGAACGCGGTGGGCTGAAGTGCCTTTTTCCGCACTGTATCTCTAAAATTTAAAGACTGTCTCTCAGCTGTTTACGAGGCAGGATGAATCTTGGCATTCTTACTGGTGTTGTGAGTATATCTGAAAACTTCCTTCAACATTGTGCAGTGACTGCAGATTTTTGATTTTGTCTGTTGCAGCAATAAACAGCTGTTGAAAGTTTCAGAGTGCATGTTGTCTTGAATAATAAAATGGGTATGTGTTGGAAGGAACTGCAGATGCTGGTTTATACCGAACATAGACGCAAAGTGTTGGAGTAACTCAGCGGGTCAGGTTGCACCTCTAGAGAAAAGGATGGGTGACATTTTGGGTTGGAACCCTTCTTCAGAATATTCAGAATTCAGAATTAAAACTGTTATGTTGTTGAGTTTAGTTAATTGTCACGTGTACCAAGGTACAGTGAAAAGATTTTGTTGCGTGCTAACCAGTCAGCTGAAAGACAATATATCTTGAAGAGTTTGACAAGGGAGTTATGGAGGGAGCGGTCTTTGCGGAAGGCAGATATGGGGGGAGATGGGAAGATGTGGCGAGTGGTGGGGTCACGTTGGAGGTGGCGAAACTGACGGAGGATTACTTTTTGTATGTGACGGCTGGTGGGGTGAAAGGTGAGGACTAGGGGGACTCGGCCCTTGTTGCGAGTGGGGGGATGGGGAGAGAGAGCAGTGTTGCGGGGTATGGAAGAGACCCTGGTGCGAGCCTCATTTATGGTGGAGGAGGGGAACCCCCGTTCCCTGACCCCTTCGCTCCATAGATGCTGCTGCACCCGCTGAGTTTCTCCAGCTTTTTTGTGTAACCTCCGAAAGACAATATATGATTGATTACAATCGAGCCATTCACAGTGTACAGATACAGGATCAGATCTGAGGAGAGATTAAGTCGATCATTGTTAAAGTAAGAAACATTGCTGTCGGAGTAGAGATTTAAACTTATGGAACGATTGTAATGTGTGATTGCAGATCCACGTTTGTGACTAGTGCACAAATGTTGTGCTCAGAAAAGCAGATTTGGTGAAGTTATTTGCATTTGGTTTGTGCCTGCCTGCACTTTGCATTTTGCCTTGAAATGCAGATCCATTTTCCCTCCAATGTGAGCTTAGTGATGCAGTACCAGGGACTCTGGTCAAATCCCAACCTCATAATGAAGTCTCTTTGCATTACTGTATAGCAATAATGTTGTACGTTCTTGGCAAACATGTGCTTATTGGAGGCTGTTTTTAGACCTTAGAGACACAGTGTGGAATCGTTTCGCCGAACACCTCCGCTCAGTCCGCATTAACCAACCTGATCTCCCGGTGGCTCAGCACTTCAACTCCCCCTCCCATTCCGAATCCGACCTCTCTGTCCTGGACCGCCTCCCTGGCCAGAGTGAGCACCACCGGAAATTGGAGGAGCAGCACCTCATATTGGGCAGTCTGCACCCTAGCGGCATAAACATTGAATTCACCAATTTCCGGTAGCCCTTGCTGTCTCCTCCCCTTCTCAGCTCTCCCTCAGCTCTCGGGCTCCTCCTCTTCCTTTCTTCTTCTTCTTCGTCTGAAGAAGGGTTTTGGCCCGAAACGTTGCCTATTTCCTTCGCTCCATAGATGCTGCTGCACCCGCTGAGTTTCTCCAGCACTTTTGTCTACCGTGGAAACAGACCCGTTAGCCAACCTAGTCCACGCCGACCAGCGACTCCCCCATACACTAACACTATCCCACACACTAGGGACAATTTACAATTTAAACTTAGTCATACTGCACAGAACAGGCCCTTCAGCCCAAATCCTCCGTACCGACCAGAATGCCCCATCTAAGCTAACCCCATTATCCCATGTTTGGCCAATAGCCCTCGAAACCTTTCCTATCCATGTACTTGCCCAAATGTGTTTCAAATGTTGTTATAGTACCTGCCTCAACTCCAGCTCATTCTATACATCCACCACTCTCTGAGTGAAAACATTGCACCTCAGGTTCCTATTCAATCTTTCCCCTCTCACCTTAAACCTCTGCCCCCTGGTTCTTGCTTTCTCTGCCCCGAGTAAAAGACTCTGTGCATTCACCCTATCTGTTCGCCAGTTTGATAAGAACACCGCTGATCCTATTGAGGAATAGGCTATAGAATCTAGGTCCTAGCTTGCCCAACCTCTCCCTGTAGCTCAGAGCATCAAGACCTGGCAACATCCTCTTGAATCTATCCTTCACCCTTTCATGTTTAATGGCATCATTCCTATATGGTGGCAAAAATGAACACAATACTCCAAATGCGGCCTCACCAACGTCTTGTACTGCTGCAACAAAACATCCAACATCTATACTTAACACGCCTGCTGATTATCTCAACAGTTTTATAACAATCAAATCATTCATCTTTTTGCCACAGCGCCAGTGACCCGAATTCGATCCTGACCTCGGGTGCTGTCTGTGCGGAGTTTGCACATTCTCCCTGTGACCGCGTGGGTTTCCCCCAGATGCTCCCATTTCTACCCACATCCTAAAGACGTGAAGGTTTATTGGCTTCAATTGGTCCTAAGTGACAGGAGCAGAATTAGGCCATTCGACCCATCAAGTCTACTCTGCCGTTCAATCATGGCTGATCTATCTCTCCCTCCTAACCCCTTCTACTGCCCTCTCCTCATGATCCCTGACACCCGTACTAATCAAAAATCTATCTATCTCTGCCTTAAAAATATCGACTGACTTGGCCTCCACAGCCTCCTGTGGCAAAGAATTCCACTGATTCACCACCTTCTGACTAAAGAAATTCTTCCTCGTCTCCTTCTTAAAGGAATATCCTTTAATTCTGAGGCTATGACCTCTGGCCCTAGTCTCTCCCACTAGTGGAAGCATCCTCTGCACATCCGCTCTATCCAAGCCTTTGCCCCTAGTGTGCAAGGAGTGGATGGGAAAGTGAGATAACATAGAACTAGTGTGAACGGGTGATCTATGGTCGGCATGGGCTTGCTGTATCTCTAAACTAAACAAATTATTAAAAACCCTGGTGAAATTGGCAGGAATTCAACTAGGCAACGGTTAAGAAGAATTACGTTCTGTGACGAATAATTGAAGCATAAAAGGGCAAAGGATTTCAATATATTTTAACGTAATATTTGTATGCTTTGAGCAACGTCATGGTGCATCTCACTGACAGAGTTCCACATACCATTGCTGTTCAATTATCTTGAATGGAACTTTTTCTGTTTGGCCAATTTTATTTACTACTTGAAATCCATAACTAGGAAGGCAAAGTCTCAGAGCAATGTTAATCGGGCAATATAGATGTGGCCAGAATATTTTGGATACATTTGTCAATTTTTTTTCTGCTTTTCCACTTTTAACTTTAATCAGTGGAATTTACTGTGTTGGGTCATTTTAGTTCCACAAAGAGTTGATTAAAAAATGCACCTTCATGAAAATTAATGTCATTCTAAAGAGATTGAAGGTTACTTGAGTCTTTTGGATAAATTGGTTTCTATGGACAGATATGTTGGCACCAGAATATGTGTATTAACAGATATGTTGGCACCAGAATGCTGTTCCTTTCTGATAATCAGCTAATGCCAATTCAGCAGCTATAACATTTTCTTTATTATCTAATTAAACTCTTCCTGTTATCCATCTCCCCAATAAAACTAATATATAATTTAAAAAACCTTTGTATTCTCTGTAACGCTGGGTATTGAGAGGAGACCTGACAGACGTACGTAAAGTTGTGTGGGGCAGAGATAAGGAAGAGAGTCAGAACTTCCCCCCCACAAGAGGGCATAGCCTTACGGTGAGATGGGCAAAGTTTAAAGATATGCAGGGCAAGTTTTATTTGCACAGAGGATGCTGGGTGCCCGGAATGCGATGCCAGGGGTGGTGGTGGAGGCAGATACAACGGTGGAAATTAAGAGACTCTTAGGTACATGGATATGCAGGGAATTGAGGGATATGGATCATGTGCAGAGGACATTACGCTTGGTACAGCACCTAGTGGACCAAAGGGTCTGTTCCTGTGCTGTACTATTCTATGTTCTATAAGCTTGTGATTATTCCATCAGGACCCAGTATGCACCATAGGCTACAAAAAAGGTTGAATGCATTGAAAACTGCTTTCAATACCTGCACTTCATGTTCTCGTGAATGATTTTCACATCTGCTTTAGAATTAAAATTCAAAATCAAGGATAGGTTTGCTGGTAAAATTATTACTGATTTCCACAAAAACCCGAAATTCATAGAACACAGAACATATAGGACAGGAGCAGGCCCTTCGGCCCATATTGTCTGTGCTGAACACGATGCCAAGATCATCTCCTATCTTCCTACAAATAATCCATGTACTTAAATTCCCTACATATCCATGAGCCTTTCCCAAAGCCTCAAGCACCATCATCGTATCTGCCTCCTCCTCCACCACCACCCCTGGCAGCGCGTTCCAGGCACCCACCACCCTCTGTGTAAATAATGCTCTTTTCATGTACAAATAGACAAGTAACACAGAACCAATATTCAAAACCGCTGAACAATAAGAGAGAAATTCTTCTGCATGGTTTAATGTCCTTCTGATAAATTACAGTTGGTTTTTCTGCACTGAGCAGAGAATGTGTCGTGTGTATTAATAGAAGCATCGTGGCTGGAAAATTTAATGACACAAAGCACATTCCTGCATTAGTTTTAAACAGCGAGGAAACAGGCTCTTCGATCCACTGAGTCCACGCCAACCAATGATCACTGTACGCTAGTTGTATCCTACACACTAGGGACAAATTATACAAGCAAAATAACCTACAAACATGCACGTCTTTAGACTTTAGAGACCCGTGTGGAAGCAGGCTCATCATCCCAGCGATTGTCCCATGTACAATCGCACTATCCTACACACAATTTACAATTTTATTGAAGCCAATTCAACCGTACACACCTGCACATCCTTGGGATGTGGGAAGAAACCGGATCACCCAGAGGGAACACATACGCTCACAAGGAGAACATATAAACTCCACACACACGCATCATCCGAGGTCAGGATCGAACCCGGATCTCTGGTGCTACGAGGTAGCAGCTCTACCCGCTGCACCACTGTGCCGCCTGCTGCAAAGAAACAGTTCAGCATGTTCTATGTGGCTAAGCCTAACACTTGTTAGACACGTCGATTGTCAGTGAACCGTAGTGATTCTGTAGCTAATGTCCTCACCGAATAACGAGGGAAAAAGATAGCCAAGACATTGGCAAGGCCACATTTGTTGTGTTGGGCTTTGGTCACCATGTTATAGGAAAGATGTTGTTATGCAGGAAAGGGTGGCCGAGAAGATTTACATGGAAGTTGCCAGGACTCAAAGGCCTGAGCTATAGGGAGAGGTTTTGCAGGCTTGGACATTATTCATGGAGTGCAAGAGGCTGAGGGGTGATCTTATAGAGGTGTACTAGACCATAGAAACATAGAAAATTGGTGCAGGAGGAGGCCATTCGGCCCTTTGAGCCAGCACCGTTATTCATTGTGATCATGGCTGATCGTCCCCAATCAATAACCCGTGCCTGCCTTCTCCGCATATCCCTTGATTCCACTAGGCCCGAGAGCTCTATCTAACTCTCTCTTAAATCCATCCAGTGATTTGGCCTCCACTTCCCTCTGTGGCAGGGAATCCCACAAATTCGCAACTCTCTGGGTGAAAAAGTTTTTTCTCACCTCAGTCTTAAATGGCCTCCCCTTTATTCAAAGACTGTGGCCCCTGGTTCTGGACTCACCCAACAATGGGAACATTTTTTCCTGTATCTAGCTTGTTCTATAGACATAGAAACAATGAAAATAGGTGCAGGAATAGTCCATTCGGCCCTTCGAGCTTGCACCGCCATTCAATATGATCATGGCTGATCATCCAACTCAGTATCCTGTACCTGCCTTCTCTCCATACCCCTGACCCCTTTAGCCACAAGGGCCACATCTAACTCCCTCTTAAATATAGCCAATGAACTGCCCTCAACTAATTTCTGTGGCAGAGAATTCCACTCATTCACCACTCTCTGTGTGAATTTTTTTTTCGCATCTCGGTCCTAAAAGACTTCCCCCATGCTTAAACTGTGACCGTGTTCTGGACTTACCCAACATCGGGAACAATCTTCCTGCATCTAGCCTGTTCAACCCTTTAAGAATTTTATAAGTTTCTATGAGATCCCCCCTCAATCTTCTAAATTCCAGCGAGTGCAAGCCGAGCCTATCCAGTCTTTCTTCATATGAAAGTCCTGACATCCCAGGAATCAGTCTGGTGAACCTTCCCTGTGCACCCTCTATGGCAAGAATGTCTTTCCTCAGATTAGGAGACCAGAACTGTATGCAATACTCCAGGTGTGGTCTCACCAAGGCCCTGTACAAGTGCAGTAGAACCTCCCTGCTCCTATACTCAAATCCTTTTGCTATGAATGCTAACATACCATTCGCTTTCTTCACTGCCTGCTGCACCTGCATGCCTACTTTCAATGACTGGTGTACCATGACACCCAGGTCTCGTTGCATCTCCCCTTTTCCTAATCGGCCACCATTTAGATAATAGTCTACTTTCCTGTTCTTGCCACCAAAGTGGATAACCTCACATTTATCCACATTATACTGCATCTGCTATACATTTGCCCACTCACCCAGCCTATCCAAGTCACCTTGCAGCCTCCTAGCATCCTCCTCACAGCTAACACTGCCCCCCAGCTTTGTGTCATCCGCAAACTTGGAGATGTTGCATTCAATTCCCTCGTCCAAATCATTAATATATATTGTAAATAGCTGGGGTCCCAGCACTGAGCCTTGCGGTACCCCACAAGTCACTGCCTGCCATTCTGAAAAGGACCCATTTACTCCTACTCTTTACTTCCTGTCTGCCAGCCAGTTCTCTATCCACATCAATACTGAACCCATCAATACCGTGTGCTTTAAGTTTGTATACTAATCTCTTATGTGGGACCTTGTCGAGAGCCTTCTGAAAGTCCAGATATAACACATCCACTGGTTCTCCCTTATCCACTCTACTAGTTACATCCTCGAAAAATTCTATAAGATTCGTCAGACATGATTTACCTTTCATAAATCCATGCTGACTTTGTCCAATGATTTCACCACTTTCCAAATGTGCTGCTATCCCATCTTTAATAACTGACTCTAGCATTTTCCCCACTACCGATGTTAGACTAACTGGTCTGTAATTCTCCGTTTTTTCTCTCCCTCCCTTTTTAAAAAGTGGGGTTACATTAGCTACCCTCCAATCCTCAGGAACTACTCCAGAATCTAAAGAATTTTGAAAAATTATCACTAATGCTTCCACTATTTCTGGGGCTACTTCCTTAAGCACTGTGGGATGCAGCCTATCTGGCCCTGGGGATTTAACCACCAATGGGGCCTTTAATCCACCAATTTACCTACCATCACTTCCCGACTAACCTGGATTCATAATTTAATATATTTCTATAAGGATTTTCCTCCAGGATGCACCGAGCCGCAGCCTGGTCCATGCCGGTCACCAGGGCGAATTCGGCACAGAGACTCTCACGGCCGCGGCGCAACGCAACGCTTCCGACGGCCCGGGACTCTTGCACTGAGGCTGCTCCATGGCCGGAGCTGCAGCGAGCAACTCGCCAGCCCGGCAAACACTTGCCAGCCTCGCTGCCCGTCAGCATCTGCCCACGCCGGCCGCTGCTTCTGCTTCCATCCCTCCCTCCGACCCGGATCTCCAACACCCACGACCAGGTTGCACAGAGCACAACAGCGCCTCGTCCAAAGCCGGAGATAATGAAACATGTCCAGCTGCAGCCCCCCCCTGGTTCCGTGGTACATATACCTATCTACTGCTGCTTGCTGGACATGGCCTTACATGCTGCGCTGGGTGATACTCCTCCACTGCCCGGTCCGTGTCTTTCAATGTAAATTTGCATGGGGAAATGCTTTGGAGGTGTTCGGTCAAGTGAGAATAATAGAAAATAAAAATGCTGCTGTCTTGTCAACGGATGCGCACACAAGCAGTTGATATTAGTTTTGAAATTCATCGCGATCAGCGTGATAGCGTGAAAATTGGACGGAATGCGTGATTCTCACGCTCAATGCGTGAGAGTTGGTAGCTCTGACATTATGCACTAACTCCAACTTCACAGTGACATAACAGTGAATCAGGAGAGAGAAACATGGACTACTGTGTCACTTACCAATATTTCACCCCGGACTATTTCTTTGCTTTAGAAATGCTTTAGAAATATGCAAAAGAAATGGCTTTTGATCACAGTTATAATAATGAGTCACGTAGCCTTGAATAATTGAAATGTATTGAAATAATAAGAGTAATGCTCAAATAGGGTAAGAGAGAGATGATTCACAATTTTTTTCAGGGCGGCACAGTGGCGCAGCAGGTAGAGTTGCTGCCTCGCAGCGCCAGGGATCTGGGTTTAACTCTGACCTGGGGTGCTCTATGTGTAGAGTTTGCACGTCCTCCCTGTGATCACGTGGGTGTGTGCTCCGGGTGCTTCGGTTTCCTCCCACACTCCAAAGATGTATGGGTTTGGTACTTAATCGGCCATCTGATAATTGCCCCTTGTGTGTTGGGAGTGGATGAGAAAATGCAATAACATAGAACGAGTGTGAAGGCGTGATCGATGGTCGGCGTGGACTCGGTGGGCCGAAGGGCCTTTTTCCGTGCTGTATCTCTAAAGTAAACTAAATTATCCACGGGAATCTTGGATCTCGTTTAGTTTATTGTCACATGTACAAGGTACAGTGAAAAGCTTGTGGTTGCGAGCTATCGAGTCAGCGGAAAGGCAATACATGATTACAATCGAGCAGTCCACAGTGTGCAGATACATGATAAAGGGAATAACGTTTAGTGCAATGTTATAGTCTGATTAAAGAGAGTCCGAGGGTCTTCAATGAGGTAGATGGGAGGTCAGGACAACTCTGCTGATCTACCTCTTCTCTCTTAACGTCTCCAAGACAGACAGCCAAAAAGGGGGGGGGGGGGGCGGGAAGAGGGGGGCATCAGTTAATCAATAATTGTCAGTCCTGCTGGATATTACGCTGGAAGATATTCTCAATGAACCCTGGGAGGAGCCTTTTTGGTGCATCAGTTCACGCATAACTTAAGTTAAACAGCTCGGACTTCAGAAACTCAGGTGATATGTTTTATGGAGTGCGAGTGCATGTAAAATGGCTAGGTAGCGTTGATCGCTCTGTTTTAATGCTGCTGGTGGCTTTGTAACATTTAAATTATTGGCATTTTTTTCAGCTCGGTGGAACGTTTGAGTTCTGCTGATAATCGTACACATCGGGGCATAAATATATGAGCGAAAAACTGTCACCAATGTGGTGCGGTGAACTGTTGTTAGATTCAGCACACGGGTGCTGAAATTGGAATGAAATATCGAAGTACGAGGTGCCTTCTACATGGGAAATCGCCTCATGATGAATAAATGTTGGCTTAAATAAGATCAACATACTTCAAGAGTGATAAATTGGTGCTAATTATGTTTGTGATTTATTGCAGTCATAATCATCGGCAGACGTCATTTCGACATCCACTGACTGGGCAGATTTCTCCAGACAACATTGAGTACATACTAACGGAGCAGTAAGTGTTGTGTGTGCGCAGTGGCGTATTGCAGCTGAGACTGTGCAACTTGAATTTAGAAGCAAATATCACAACTGCCTCTGATTACATTGATAGTGAATTGAATTGAAAGAATCAACATGGAAACAGGCCCTTCAGCCCATCGCGTCCAGTCCTACCATCGATCACTCGGTCGCACTAATTCTAGTGATCAGGAACTGCAGGTGCTGGTTTACCAAAGAAGACACAAAGTGCTGGAATAACTCAATGGGTCAGGCAGCATCTCTGGAGAACATGGATAGGTGACGTTTCGGGTCGAGACCCCTTTTCAAACTAAAGGAGAAGGGTCCCGACCCAAAAGTCATCTATCCATGTTGTCCAGATTTTCTGCCTGACCTGCTGAGTTACTCCAGCACTTTGTGTCTTTTTACTGTGCACCAACATCTACAGTTCTTTGTGCCTACATGAAACTTTCTATTCTGTTTAATGATCTTAAGATCCTAAGTGATAGCAGAATTAGGCCATTCGGCCCATCAAGTCTCTCCGCCATTTAATCATGGCTGATCTATCTCTCCCTCCTAATCCAATTCTCCAGCCTTCTCCCCGTAACCCCTGACACCTGCAGTAATCAAGAATTTATCTTAAAAATATCCATTAACTTGGCCTCCACAACCTCTGCAGCAATGAATTCCACAGATTAATCACCCTCTACTAAAGACATTCCCTCCTCATCTACTTCCTAAAGGGAAATCCTTTAATTCTGAGGCTCTCTAGTCCCAGATTCTTCCACTAGTGGAAACATCCTCTCCACATCCACTCTATCGAAGCCTTTCACTATTATGTTTCAATTAGGTGCCACCTCATTCTTCTAAACTCCATCGAGTACAAGCCCAGTGCCATCAAACGCTCATCGTATGTTAACCCACTCATTCCTGGGATCATTCTTGTAAACCTCTGGACCATCTCCAGGGCCAGCATATCCTTCCTCAGATATGGTGCCCAAAATTACTCGCAATACTCCAAATGCGGCCTGACCAGCGCCTTACAGAATCACAGCATTACATCCCTGTTTTTGTTTTCTAGCCCTCTTGAAATAAATGCTAGCATTGCGGTTACCTTGTTATTCGGAAAACAGACTGAAGACTGTTGCTTGTGATTAGTGGTTCTGGTAAGATCTGCCATTTGCAGGGCAAGTTGATTGAGGCCACACATGTACAGACCCACTTAGTACAGTGCTTGCAGGAAAATATACATACTATAATTAGTGGCTTAGTGGCGGATAACATCTTGTACCTCCAGTGATACAGCTCAGACAAGCAGTAGTTCGAGTTTAGTTTTTGATATACAACATGGAAACAGGCCCTTCGACCCACAGTTTAGTGTAGAGATACAGTGAGCCCTTTGGCCCACCAAGCCTGCCTCAACCATCAATCACCCACAGACTAGTTGATGTTTCGGGTCAAGACCTTTCTTCAGACACGAAACCTGTAACCCGAAACATCACCCATTCCTCTCTCCAGAGATGCTGAGTTACTCCAGCATTTTGTGGCTATCTTCGAACAGCATCTGTAGTTCCTTCCTGCACTTCACATCCACTCCCCGCACATTAGGGGCAATTTACAGAAGCCAACTAATTTACAAACCATCGTGTATTTGGGATGTGGGAGGAAACCAGAGCACCGGGAGGAAACCCACGCAGTTACGGGTGGAACGTGCAAACTCCACATACAGAAAGCACCCGAGGTCAGGATTGAACCCGGGTCTCTGGCGCTGTGAGGCAGCCACTCCACCCGCTACACTGTTGTACCGCCCATGAATATGAGAATTTCAGTTAGCCCTTCCAGAATAAATATTATGAAAGGTTTCAACCATTATTTGGGTTTGGTCATGCTATCGAAACTAACCAGTTGAGTGCAAAACCAAGTTTTTTTCTTTGAGCGGTAAGTGCTTGAACACAGAGCACTGGAGTGTGTGGGGATGAGGAATGTTATAACAAAGGTGTAGTGTCCGACTTTATTAACCAATGCAAATTACACAGTCATTCTTCATTAATAACATGGATAACATTTTAATGCAATAAATGATGGATGGGAGTGGATAACTGTTTACATCCGTGTAGTTTAGTTTAATTTAGTTTAGAGATACAGCATGGAAACAGGCCCTTCAGCCCACTGAGTCCATGTTGACCATCAATCACCTGTTCACACTAGTTCTATGTTATCCCACATTCTCATCCACTCCCTACACACTAGGGGCAATTTACAGAGGGCCAATTAACCTACAAACCCGCACGTCTTAGGATGTGGGAGGAAACCAGAGCACCCGGAGAAAACCCACAAGGTCACAGGGAGAACATGCAAACTCCACACGCAGACAGCAGCCCAGGTCAGGATCTCGGGTGTCTGGCACTGTGTCGCAGTGGCTCTACCACTACGCCACTGTGCCACCCAATGTGTTCTTGGTGTTGAAAGTTGCTCTGGGTATAATCATGGAACATCTGACGTTTGTGGTGAGTTGATTCTTCAATCACCTCTTGATTTGCTGAACAAGCTGGCTGTTACCGCTGGGGAAAGCCGGGAGTCTTTATGTGGACACAGCGAGATGTCCATCAGGGAATGTTGCCGACTGGCCTGCTCCAGACTGCAGGAGTACCTGCTGAAGGACGCACTGAAGCTCGGTGCAGCCAACGCCAAGGCTCTGTGGGGGGGACCACAGTTTCGGGTCCTTCCGCTGCTGGTCATCGGGGGGCAACGTCTGGTGGGGACACCCCTCAAACAAGGGAAGAGATATCACCCCGGGTGGCCACATGGGTGTCAAGGGTGCAAACAAGGAACTGCTGAAACTTTGTCCATCTCACCCTAAACTATGCCCTCTAATCTTTGACAGAGTTAGATTTAGCTCTTAGGGCTGAAGGAATCAAGGGAGATGGGGGAAAAAGCAGGAAAGTGGTACTGATTTTAGATGATCAGCCATGATCGTGTTGAATGGAAGTGCTGGCTTGAAGGGTCGAATGGCCTACTCCTGCACCTATTTTCTATGTTTCTATGTTTCTATTTCCACCTTGGGGGGAAAGAAAGTTTCTGACTGTAGACAGACAAGAAGCTGGAGTAACTCAGCGGGACAGGCAGCATCTCTGGAGAAAAGGAATGGGTGACGTTTTGGTTTGAGACCCTTCCTATATAAGTTTCTGACTGTCCACCTTATCTGTGCCTCTTATAATTTTATATACATCTGTACCTCTCACTTTAAAATATAAACCCTCTAGCCTTTAAAAAAAAAATGTGGTCTTGTATTGCTATCAGCATCCTTGCCAGTTGAATATTAAAAATTCTGGAAGTAAAAGGTGAGTTTTATTTTAGTTCAAGGGTAAGAAACGATGGATAGTGTTTATGTTACGAGAGTGTGTAGCGCAATAGCACATCACGGCAGCTTCAGACGGCAGTAATGGTGCCCCTGAGAACAGACCCGGCCTCTGTCATGTCCCATGCATTCGGTTGCCATGGCAGCAGCGGATGTAGAATATACGCACCAGGTATACAGCAGCTACAAGTCAGAAACGTAGCTGAGGACCAACCACGCTTATATTTGCCTCTGCATGCTGCTGCCGAAGAAGATCGTGCATTCAGTGTTGTGGCAACAATGAATTAAGCTGTGAGTCGAACTCGTTAGTGAGCTGATGGTTTAGATTGGAAGTGAGTCGAATTATGCCTTCATCTTCAATACTGATGTTATTATGTGAAGCTGATCTCAAGGAAAGAGACAAAGTGCGGGAGGAGTAACTCAGCGGGTCAGGCAGCATCTCTGGGAACATGGACAGGTGACGATTCAGGTCAGGACCCTTCTTCAGGCCTGATCTCAATCTTGCTTTCTGCATCATTTTAAAACAAATCTTTGAGTCGTTGGTGCAAATATAAATCCATGTTGCCTGGATAAGGGTGTATTAGCCACAAGGAGAGAGGCAAAGTGCTGGAGTCACTCAGCTGGTCAGGCAGCATTTCTGGAGAACGTGGATAGGTGATGTTTCCATTTGGGGTCTGACCCGCTGAGTTACTCCAGCACTTTGTGTCTTTTTTTGTAAACCAGCATCTGCAGTTCCTTCTTGCAACATGTAAGGTTGGGCAGACGTGGATTGTTTTCCCTGGAACGCTGGCGTTTGAGAGGAGCCCTGAGAGAAATACATGCAATTATGAGAGGCATAGATAGGGGAGTGTTAGAACGTTTGTCCCAGGGTGGAAATATCACAGACTAGAAGGCATAGCTTTAAGGTGAAAGGGGCAAAGTTTAATGGAGATGTGCAGGGCACATTTTTTTACACAGAGGATGGTGAGGGCCTGGAATACGATGCCAATGGTGGTGGTGGAGGCAGATATGATAGTGGTGTTTAAGAGACTTTTAGATAGGCAGATAAGTAAATAGAGAAAGGAGGGATATGGATCACATGCAGGCAGAGGAGATGAATTTATCGTGGCATCATGTTCAATATGGACATTGTAGGCAGATGGGCCTGTTCTTTGCTGTACTGTTCTATGTTCTATGAATCACTTGTGGGGAACTGGTAGAGCTGCTGTGTGCCTGGAATTTGCACGTTCTCCCTGTGACAACGTGGATTTCCTCCCACATCCCAAAGACGTGCGTGTTTGTAGGTTAATTGGCCCCCTGTAAATTGCCCCAGTATGTAGAGAGTGGATGAGAAAGTGGTTTAACATGGAACTGGTGTGAACGGGTGATCAATGGTCAGGGTGGACACAGTGGGCTGAAGGGCCAGTTCCCATGCGGTATCTCTCAACACTAAATCCAGTGAAGTCCAGAAACTGGACATATCATGAAACAACCAGTAAATTGTTTCAATGCTTGATCCTATCAGTGGCATTTGAGGTTTTATTTTTACAGTCAGTTCCACTTCATTACCTTTTTTAAAACAAGCTTTGTCTGAGTTGATTATCCTGATGTATTAGTTTTGCAATTGTATCTTTGGGGCACGTTCTCTGTGTAAATTCCACAGACGTGTGTTGATGGAATGCTATTTGCTACTGGTTAAACCAGGACAAAATGCAACAACACAATGCCGAATAACATTTGAATCTAGAATTGATTTTTTTTGCTTATTTTTCAGACCAGGGGTCCACATGTCGCAGCATCAGACCGCCCAAAGGCCGTACAGTATGGTTAGTGAGGCTTCCACAGGAGGGACCACATCTGCGCTTGGAATCACTCCCATTTCAAAGGTAGGGCTTCCTTTACTGTCAGGGGCTGTGGAATTCTAAGTTGGCCTCCATCGGGGCTGCATAGTGGATCAGTCGCAGGCGCGTGCCATGAGTAATTAGTTAGGGTAGGCAGTGGCTTTTAAAAAACGTGAAAACCACGCATGCGCAGATTGTTCTCTCGACTTTTATCATGTAATTTGTCTTCAATAGGTCCTATCTCTTAATAAAGTATTTAAAAACATAGAGCTCAAAGAAATTTACTTACCATATTATTTGTACACAAAATCCATTCTTCTCTCTTTGTTTCCTGTTGTACCAAGCTGTTTTAAATGTTCTCATTATTTTTGTTCCTTTGCGCTGTTGAAGTTCGTTAAGTTCCGGCATTGGTCTGCCATTATCAATTATTTTGGTATTTTCCTTGTAAGCTTGCTTCGAGAAACTCTTCAGGCAATCACTATTCATCTTTGAAAAACCCGCCAGGAAACCTGCGCAGCACAGCACATGCACGCAGTCTACGGTGTAAAGGCAGAATTTCTGTTGCGTAATAGTCGTTGCATTACTATTGTCTATTTGTCTCTTAGTTTTAATATATACTGAAATATTTTTGTTGTTTATTATGGGTTTTACAGTAATATGCTATAGAGTAATACTTCTAGAGGTGTAAAAAATCATGAGAGGAATAGATCGGGTAGATGCACAGAGTCTCTTGCCCAGAGTAAGTGAATCGAGGACCAGAGGACATAAGTTTAAGGTCCTATTGCTATTGAGGGAGTGCAGCATAGGTTCACCAGGTTAATTCCCGGGTTGGCGGGACTGTCATATGTTGATAGAATGGAGCGGCTGGGCTTGTATACTATGGAATTTAGGATGAGAGGGGATCTTATTGAAACATATAAGATTATTCAGGGTTTGGACACGCTAGTGGCAGGAAACATGTTCCCGATGGTGGGGGAGTCCAGAACCAGGGTTTAAGAATAAGGGGTAAGCCATTTAGAATGGAGATGAGGAAAGACTTTTTCACACAGTGAGTTGTGAGTCTGTGGAATTCTCTGCCGTAGGAGGCGGTGGAGGCCAGTTCTCTGGATGCTTTCAAGAGGAGAGTTAGATAGATCTCTTAAAGATAGCGTAGTCAGGGGATATGGGGAGAAGGCAGGAACGTGGTACTGATTGTGGATGATCAGCCATGAGCACAATGAATGGCGGTGTTGGTTCGAAGGGCCGAATGGCCTACTCCTGCACCTAATGTCTATTGAAGCGGAATATATTTAATAGGAATCTGAGGGGTAACTTTTTCACACAAAGGGTGTATGGAACAAACTGCCAGAGGAGGTAGTTGAGGCTGGGACTCCCAATGTTTAAGAAACAGTTAGACAGGTACATGGATAGGACAGGTTTGAAGGGATACGGACCAAATGCGGTAGGTGGGACCAATATAGCTGGTACATATTGGCCGGTGTGGGCAAGTTGGGCTGAAGGAGCTGTGTCCATACTATATCACTCTATGACTCTGCTTATCAGTTGGGCTGCTGCCAGTAAGAATTTCATTGTTCGGTTTCAGGCCATATGACAAAAAAACACTCTTGACTCTTGGCTTTCTTGAAAGGATCTCAAAGCGATTTTGAGCAACATTGCTGTATGGAACAATTTGTGACCTTGTTTTGATTGTTGGCTTAAACCTTTGTGAGGTTACCCAGTGAAATTGTGCAGTTAGTTTGCTACTGGGTTGGCGTGTGTTTGTTTTGGCTACTGTGTGGAATCTGTGGAAGGTGTAAAGTGGCGTCCACCGTATACTAAAGAACTAAAGTCTATGGAGGTCATGGCCAATGAGAAAGTTAAGCAACAGGTTTGCTATTTGTTTTCTCCCCCACTGGAGTTAGTGATTCAACAGGAAGTAAACCACATTCAGAAGCACCCGCTGAGTTTCTCCAGCATTTTTGTGTACCTTCACATTCAGAAGCCCTGTTGACCGCGCAGAATATCAGTCTTGTTCCACTTATTAGTCTGTGTGGTCATAAGATTCATGTGATAAGAGCAGAATTCGGCCATTCGGCCCACTATGTCTACTCCGCCATTCAATCATGGGTGATCTATCTTTCCCTCTCAACCCCATTCTCCTGCCTTCACCTCTGACACCCATACTAATCAAGAATCTATCTATCTCTGCCTTAAAAATATCCACTGACCTGGCCTCCACAGCCTTCTGAGGCAAATAATTCCACAGATACACCACCGCATGATGAGTGCCGCAGGTAAATATTTTGATTGCAGAGAGTTGTGGATATAGCCCAGACCCTCACCCAAACCAACCTGCCTTCCATCGACTCCATCATACACTTCACTCGGCAAGGCCAGCAGCATAATTAAGGACCAGTGTTACCCCGGTCACTCCCTTCTTCTTCTTTCATGTTGCGTGCACAGCCTAAAGTTGTTAGACAACTTGTTCTATTTGATCTTCCGTTTGTGCACGTCAAGTCGATTGCATTAATCGAGACAAAGCGGACCACGTGAAGGTTGTAATCTTCCACCGCGGTCACTCCCTCTTCTTCCCTATCCCATCAGGCAAGAGGTACAGAAATGTGAAAACACACACCTCCAGATTCAGAGACAGTTTCTTCCCAGCTTTTATCATGCAACTGAGCCGTCCTCTCACCAGCTCGAGTGCGGACCTGACCCGTGTATCAACCTCATTGGAGATCTTTGACCTACCTTTAATCGGACTTTACCTTGCACTAAATGCTGTGTCCTTCATCTGTACACCTTGAACGGCTGGATTATAATCATGTGTAATCTTTGACTGCGTAGCACGCAACAAAAAAGCTTTTCTTTGTACCTTGGTACACATGACAATAATAAACTAAACTGACGTAAACTTGATGCAGCAATTGTGTCTCAGAAAGCTCAAAATATGCATTTTTAAGTTAATTAAGAGAAAGTTCAAGCAGTTTGCATTCATTTAACAAGTGTGTACTCAGAAGGAACTGCAAATGTTGGTTTACAATACACGGCCCACAGTGCTGGAGCAGCACAGCGGGTCAGGCAGTATCTCTAGAGAACACAGACACATGACATTTCAGGTCACGACTCTTCTGCATTCTGAGTAAACTTCATAATGCAGAGAGCATTATAAACAGTGGAGCGATTTACCCTGGAAAGGGGGGAGACTTCTCTCTGAGTTGGACCCAGGAAACTGAAGCAGGCTCACGTAGACTTAATATTTTCTTGAAGTTATTAACGACAGATAAATGGATGGGAAGGGTTTAGAGGGCTATGGGCCACATGCAGGCAAATAGGACTACCCCAAGATGCCAATTTGGACGGCACGGCCAAGCTGGGCCGAAGGACCTGTTTCCGTGTTGTACAGCACCGTGACTAAGGCCATTGACATGTTTTGTATTTTTCCTTTCTAAAGATGCAGTGCATTTTGGTGACTATTGCACACTGCAGACCAGAAACGCCTTCAATACCCAGATATACCAAATCCACACACAATCTTTTTGCACTCGACAGTGAACCCCATGGGCAATCACTACCAAAGTGTCTGCCCACACAGGCAGTACAACTCTCCTACACTTGTCTCCTGTACTAAGTCACCCCCACACCCCCCTCCCCCACTCTCCTCTCCCCCCCCCCCCCCCCCCCCCCCCCCCACCATTTCCTCCCAACTCCAGTCCCGTCCCGACCCGCTGGGAAACTGAAGGGAGCGACAATCAACTGCCACGGATACAAATAATGTCATACACAAGAAAAGGCAGATGCTGGTTGACAAAAAGTGAACACACAGTGCTGGAGTAACACAAAGACGCAGCAGGATTTTGGAAACATCATCCCGTCACCCATTCCTTCTCTGCAGAGATGCTGCCCGTCCCGCTGAGTTAAAGAGCGCCCACGGTAGACTCACGAATCACTACGGTAAACTCACGAGCTACTACGTTCTTACAACGAGTTTAAAAGTTTAACATTTTTACTTCAAGAGTAAATTCGACTCGTGGAAATCTTTCATCATGTTGAAAGATTTTCACGAGCTAACCAGTTTCCCGAGTACCTGCCGTTAGTGTTACGAGTTCCGACGTTCCCGCTACGTTAATTCTACGTGATTACCATGAGTTTGATTTGTTTTAAACTCGGGATCACTCGTGGGTGGGCTCGCACCGTGAGACAGGGCCATTAATCATATGTGTCCTTTTGGTTCATTGGTCACTGTAAGTACCTCGCCACTTGAGATGGATAGACACAAAGTGCTGGAGTAGCTCAGCGGGTCAGGCAGCATCTCTGGAGAACATGGATAGATGATGTTTTGCACTGGGCCACTTTTTGAGACTGATCAGACTGGAGAAGGATTCTAACCCAAAACATCACCTATCCATGTTCTCCAGAGATGGCGGGTGTCGGGGGTTATGGGGAGAAGGCAGGAGAATTGGGTTAGGAGGGAGAGATCGATCAACCATGATTGAATGGCGGAGTAGACTTGATGGGCTGAATGGCCTAATTCTGCTCCTATCACTTATGATCTCATACTGCCTGATCCACTAAGTTACTCCAACACTTTGTGTCCTTTTGTGTATTAATCAGCACTGGTAGTTCTTTGTTGCTACTTGCCCAGTTTAGATTCTCTTCTTGGTCTGGCCAGAGTGCTATATTTAAAGCTGCAAGTCATTAATGCGATATGACATTGCATTAAATATTTAAAAAGGAACCAAGCTTTGTTGACTGTAGAGCTGGAGGTACAGTTGCCCTGTGAATACTAATTGGGCGCAGTTGGAGCCAGGATTATAATTTTGTTGTTAATTAATAACATTGTCACTGAAACAGCCCCAAGGATTGAGATCAGCATGAACTACTTGGTTTTGTTCTCATGTTCAATTAGCACAGTCCTCCCTCCTGTTAGATCATGGGTGTGCATCTGTTATGCTTGCTCTGTTTGTTTTCACTCTGCTTGAAATAAGGATCATTTGAGAAACAAAAACATTCCAATGGTGTGAAAGAAGTTGCAGTGCAGATCTTTTTATACCAGTGGTTTGAAACTTGATGTATCTCATTTGAACTCATTGCTTAACACAGGAAACTCCATCAGTATTCCCAGCAACCATCAGGCTCTTGCACATGACACAACACTCGTCTGCTATTGAAAACTCCTTCACCTGTATCCACCCATCACTTAGACATAGAAAACATAGAAAATAGGTGCAGGAGGGCATTCGGCCCTTCGAGCCAGCAACGCCACTCATTGTGATCATGGCTGATTGTCCCCAATCAATAATCCGTGCCTGCCTTCTCCCCATATCTCTTGATTCCACTAGCCCCTAGAGCTCTATCTAACTCTCTCTTAAATCCATCCAGTGATTTGGCCTCCACTGCTCTCTGTGGCAGGCTTTGTCCTACACCCACCTCTCTTTTCCAGCTATCTCACTCCCCCCTACTGCCAGTAATCTGAAGAAAGGTCCCATCCTGAAACATCACCTGTCCATTCCCTCCACAGACACTGCCGGACCCGCTGAGCTTGTACTTTGTGTTTTGCACAACACTAACCTAAACAACTATGATCTTCTTTGCACTATGGACGTTGTTTTTGGAACGATTATGATTACACAAAATTATTGTTTTTAATTTATTGTATTTTGGATGACCAGCCATTTCGTAGTGTTCAACAGCTTGATGGTTGTGAGACTTGGTGGTCACTGTTTTCAAATTCCTGTACCTTTTTCCCAATGGCAGGAGTGGAATAGAGTGAGTCTCTGACGATGCTGACAGTTCCCTGGCAACACCAGGCACGGCACGGTGGCACAGCAGTAGAGTTGCTGCCATATAGAGCTTTTAGCGCTAGAGACCCGTATTCGATTCCGATTACTGATGCTGTCTGTACAGAGTTTGTACGTTCTCCCCTCGTGGGTGTTCTCCGAGATCTTCAGTTTCCTCCCCCACTCCGAAGATGTACAGGTTTGTAGGTTAATTGGCTTTCAATAAATGTAAAATGTCCCTAGTGTGTGTAGGATTGTGTTAATGTGCGTGTATCGCTGGTGGTCTGAAGGGCCTGTTTCCGCGCTGTATCTCTAAACTAAACTAAACCTCGTGCAGATCCCCTCGATGGTGGGGAGGTCAGTACCTGTGATGGAGCGGGCAGTGTCCACCACTCTCTGTAGTCTCCTGGCATGATTAAGCACAATATCTTTCTGTGGTTAATTTTGTTGAAAGGGTATCAGCTTCAAGCCTTCAGTTTCTCCATAGTCACTGGCAGACACGCTGAGTATTTGATGAGTGATTATTTGTCAGGTATTGTTTGCGCGTAACTGAGTTAACATTCAATTGCTCCCTCCCCCAGAAGGACATTGAAGTTAGGTAGAGGAAATGTTATCAAGTGTTGGATTCTTGGAGCATCGTAAACATATCTGCAGCTAGCATTTTACATGCTGCAAGTCCTTGATCATTTTTATCTAGAGTTTAGACTTTAGAGATACAGCGAGGAAACGCTGTTGGCCCACCGAGTTCGTGCCGACCTGCGATCCCTGTCCACCAGCACTATCCTACTCACTTGGGACAATGTTGTAATTTTACCAAAGCCAATTAACTTACAAGCCTGTATGCCTTTGGAGTGTGGGAGGAAACCCGGAGAAAACCCCCGGGGGGAACGTACAAACTCCATGCAGACATCACCCGTGGTCAGGATCGAACCCCGGTCTCTACCGCTGTAAGGCAGCAACTCTACCGCTGACTCAACGTGCCTTCCCATGAATTTATCGACTCATTAGTTGTGGCTGGAAAGGCTGCCATCTACTGCATATCCCGAATGGCCTGTAAACTGTGGAAGTAAATAAGAATTAACATAATTGCGTACTCTGAAGGAATGAAATAGAGGGCTGCAATAAAGTACATAAAATGAGCCGGTTATTTAGATGTTATCTTAAAAAATATCAAAGTAAGCTTGATTGCATTTTCATGGTATTATTTGGTGGCATAGTGGTGCAGTGGGTGGAGCCGTTACCTCATGGCGCCAGGGACCCGGGTTTGATCCTGAACTCGGGTGCTGTCTGTGTGTGCAGTTTGCACGTTTTCCTTGTGACTTTGTGGGTTTCCTCCGGGTGCTCTGGTTTCCTCCCCACATCCCAAAGACATACGGGTTTGTCGGCCAATTGGCTTCTGTAAATTCCCCCCTAGTGTGTTGGGTGTGGATGAGAAAGTGGGATAATGTAGGACTAGTGTGAACGGGTGATCGATGGTCGGCGTGGCCACGGTGGGCTAAAGGGCCCGTTTCCATGCTGTATCTCTACAACTAAAAATTCACTAGTTTCAGCAGCTGTGGAGAAATTTGTGATTGCAATTTCAAGTTTCAAGTTTCAAGTTTCAAAGCACTTTATTCGTCCCCGAGGGGGAATTTAAAAAGGCGCATTACAGTAGCTTTTTAAAAAGGGACACAATCAACAAACATAAGCAGCACGCATACTGCACAATCAACCAGCACACGCATTTCACAGACACACTGCACAATCACACATCAACATTCACCACATAGCAATAGTTTTAAAATGCTTTCTAAGTGCTTCAATTAAAAAGTGAATATAGAAGGTTATTTCATTTCATATGTTCATGAGTCAGTGATCAGCATTAAAAAGCTGGACAGCCCTGGGGATGAAGGTTGCCTTCCTCCTCTGTGTCCGGCAACCCGGACAGCGGAGTCTGCGTCCTGAGGGGAGCCACTCAAACTCAGCAAACAGGATGTGAGAGGGGTCCTGAAGAATCCTGCGTGTTAACTTTAAAGACTGTTGGTCGCATAGGGCAGTGAGAGTTCGGACGGGCTGCTCAATTATTTTTGAGCAGACCTTGACCACATTCAACAGGCGGTTTCTGTTTTGCAGGGTGATGGAGTGGAACCAGCTAGTGAAAGAGAAGGTTATTACATTTTCAATGAATGCGTAGTAGAATGTAGTGAGAATGTCTTTGTTAATCCCAAATGACTTCAGCTTCCTGAGTAGGTACTGTCTCTGATGGCACTTTTTAAGGATTTCCTCTATGTTAGAGGAAAACCTTAGCAGGTTGTCGAAGGCTGTTCCCAGGTATTTGTATACCTCCACTATCTCCACTGGCTCCTGCTGGATGATAGTGGTGGCTGCCTCAGCCATCTGTCTCTGTTGGGGGGAAAATGTCACAATCATGTCCTTGGTTTTGCTTATATTTAGCTCAAGACAAGACTTTTCACACCATACTATAAAGTCCTGCAGGGCTGAGCTGTGATGTTGTGTGTGGCTGGGAAGAAGAGACAGGAGAACTGTGTCATCAGCAAATTTTACGAAGTGGCAGTTTGGCTGGGTGGATCTGCAGTCATCAGTGTAGAGAATGAAGAGAAGTGGGGAGAGGACATAGCCTTGTGGAGAGCCAGTGAAGGTGAAGAGGGTGTCGGACAAGGTGTGGTTCACCAACACCCTCTGTGATCTGTTGGTGAGGAAGTCTATAATCCACAGAGTGAGTTGGTGGTTGAGGTGGAAGCGGGTGATGAGCTTCTCAGCCAAAATATGTGGCTGCATGGTGTTGAATGCTGATGAGAAGTCTGCAAACAGAAGTCTGGCTTCTTAGTGCCTTTCATGAGTGAGACACTAATACTAATTTGGAGGTTGAATTGCTGTATGGAAAGAATTTGAGGTTCACTTTGTAAATCGTGTTTTTAAAGTAGGCTGTGTAGTTTGGTGTAGAGATACAGTGTGGAAACAGGCTCTTCGGCCCATCGAATCTGTGTCAACCAGTGATCCCTGCACACTAACACTATCCTACACACTAGAGACAATTTACAATTATACCAAAGCCAATGACCCTACAAACCTGTACGTCTTTGGAGTGTGGGAGGTAACCCACGCGGTCACAGGGAGAACGTACAAACTCCGTACAGACAGCACCTGTAGTTAGGATCGAACCTGGGTATCCGGCGCTGTAAGGCAGCAACTCTAAACCCTGAGCCTCCCTGTTATGTTGCAGGTTTCTCTATTTGCGATAATCCCATAGGCTGAAATGTGATAAGATGTCGTTTCTAGTAGAGACCTGACCACGGACACAATGATATTTGTTATCTTAATTCAGATATATTGATTTCTAATTAGGTTTTGAAGTCAAGCGGAAAAGTCCACAACTTTGGCAAGAGGGAGCAGTCTATAAAGAGGAACCCAAACGCACCAGTCGTTGTGAGAGGCTGGCTTTACAAACAGGTAAAATGTCTTCTGCTTGTATTGTAAATGATTCATGAGCTGCAGCCGAGGAGAGTGGACATAAAAGCTGTATTTCCTCCTCTCCAAAATAAGCTGTTGTTTGTCTAACTCCGATGTATCGGTACTTGTGTGTTAATAGTCATAGTCATACAGCATGGAAACAGGCCCCTCAGCCCAACTTGCCCACACCGACCAACATGGTCCATCTACACTCGTCCCTCCTGCCTGCGTTTGGCCCATTCCCTATCATCTTTCCAATCCAAGTGCCCGTCCAAGTGTCTTTGAAATGTTGTTATAGTACCTGACTCAACTACATCCTCTTCAGATAAGGGTCTGAAATGGGTCCCGACCCTACCCAATGTCTCACCCACCGAATTAGTGATACAGTGTGGAAACAGGCCATTCGGCCCAACGCCCACAACGCCCAGCATGTCCCATCTACACTAGTCCCACCTGCCTGTGTTTAGCCCCTATCCCTCCAAACCTGTCCTATCCATGTACCTGTCTAACTTTTTCTTAAATGTTGGGATAGTCCCTGCCTCAACTACCTCCCCTGGCAGCTTGTTCCATACACTCACAACCCTTTGTGTGAAAAGTTACCCCTCAGATTCCTATTAAATCTTTTCCCCTTCACCTTAAACCATGTCCTCTGGTCCTCAATTCCCCTACTCTGGGCAAGAGACTCTGGAATTTATTCCCGATCTATTCCTCTCATGGTTTTATACACAGCTACAAGATCAACCCTCATCCTCCTATGTTCCAAGGAATAGTCCCAGCCTACTCAACCTCTCATACCCTCTAGTCCTGGCAAGATCCTCATAAATCTTTTCTATTTCCATTGCTATATCCAAAGTCATTTTTATTTCTATAGCACATTTAAAAAACAACTCTCGTTGGCCAAAGTGCTTTACATTGGTGGAGGTACTAACGTTATACAACATTGGTTCATAGATTAAGTACATACATAAATACATACATATAACCCTCCCTCAGAGGACGTCAAGAAAGGCTTGAGAGTAAAGATGAGTTTTAAGTCTTGACTTAAAAGAGTCGATGGAGGGGGCAGTTCTGATGGGAAGAGGGATGCTGTTCCACAGTCTAGGAGCTGCAACCACAAAGGCGCGGTCGCCCCTGAGCTTATGCCTAGACCGCGGGATGTTCAGTAACCCCAAGTCGGCCGATCTGAGATACCAGGAGAAGGTGTGGTGGGTAAGCAGTCTTTTGATGCAGGTGGGGGCAAGCTTTGTAAACATAAAGAAGGATCTTGAAATTTATTCGGAACCGCACAGGGAGCCAGTGGAGAGAGGCCAGGATCGGGATGATGTGGTCTCTTTTTCGGGTGCCCGTCAGGAGTCTCGCTGCGGCGTTTTGGACCAGTTGCAGGCGGGACAGAGAAGATTGGCTGATGCCAGTGTAAAGGGAGTTGCAGTAATCTAGGCGGGAGGAGATAAATGTGTGGATGATCTTTTCGAGGTCGTCAAACTGGAGGAATTGTTTTATTTTAGCTATTGTCCGAAGCTGGAAGAAGCTAGCTTTTACCACGGCATTGACTTGTTTGTCAAATTTCAACGCTGAGTCAAATATCACGCCAAGGTTTTTGACGTGAGGTTTGAGTAATGGGGTAAGGTTTTCAAGGCTGCCTGTTATCATTTTGATTGAGTCTGAGGGGCCGAGAAGGATGACCTCAGACTTACTCTTGTTTAGTTGGAGGAAGTTCTGGGCCCTCCCAACACTTTATATCCCCGATGCAGTGGATAAGATTAAGTAGATGTGATCATTTTTTTAGGCTTCAAGGGGAGATAGAGTTGTGTATCGTCTGCATAGCAATGGAAGGAAATGATGTGCCTTTGAATGACTTAGCCTAAGGGGAGCATATACAGGGAGAAGGGAATGGGGCCAAGGATGGAACCTTGTGGAACCCCGTAGCAGAGGCTAGCTGGGGAGGAGAAAGAGTTGCCTATTTTAGTAGAGAAACTCCTACCTTTGAGATAGGAAATGAACCAGCTCAGGGCAGTGCCATCAATACCAACCCCGTACAGGAGACGGTCAATTAGGATGGTGTGGTCGACTGTATCAAATGCTACGCTGAGATCGAGAAGGAGCAGGATTGCACAGTCGCCGGAGTCAACGGTGAGCAGTAGGTCATTATGTACCTTCACCAAGGCAGACTCTGTGCTGTGGTGGGCCCTGAAACCTGATTGGAAAGTTTCCAAGATAGTATTTTGGTGAAAGTGAGGCATGAGTTGACTTAAAATTACCTTTTCAAGGGCTTTTGAAAGGAAAAGTTTTGAAATAGGTCTGTAGTTGCTTGGCAAGGTGGGGTCAAGGTTAGGTTTTTTCAGGAGGGGCCGCATGCTTGAAGCAGGTAGGAACAGTGCCAGTGGCCAGAGAACTGTTGAAGATGGTGAGGATGCTGGGACCGGCTGTAATGACGTCCTTCAGAAGGGCAGAGGGAACAGTGTCTAGGGGGCAGGTAGTAGGTTTCATGGTGGTAACCAGTTTTACAAGGGAGGGTAGAGTAACGGGTTGGAAACAGTGTTTCCTATAACATGCTGCCCAGAACTGAGCACAATACTGGTATCACCAACGTCTTATACAACTGCAACATGACCTCCCATCTTCTATACAATACACTGATTGATGAAGGCCAATGTACCCAATGCCTTTTTGACCACCCTCTCTATCTACGGCTCCATCTTCAAGGAACCATGCACCTGTACTATTAGATCCTTCTGCTCTACAACACTCCCCAGAGCCCTGCCATTCACTGTGTAGGTCTTGCCCACGTTAGACTTCCCAAAATGCAACACCTCACATTTCTCTGTATTAAATTCCATCAACCATTCCTCAGCCCACCTGACCAATCGATTTCTCACAACCATCTTCACTATCTGCAAAACCACTCACTTTTATATCATCAGCAAGCTTGCTAATCTTGCCATGTATGTTATCATCCAAATCATTGACATAGATGATAAACAGTAATGGGTCCCAGCACCGAACCCTGTGGCACACCACTAGTCACTGGATTACTCTAGCACTTTGTCTTTTTTTTTTTGCTAAATACATCATTTAGTTTAACCAGACATCATGTTCGGCACAGATACTGTATTTTGGGCCAAAGTGTCTGTTCGTGCCACACAATGTGGAAACGTGCCTTTTGGCCCAACTTGCCCATACCAACCAACATGTCCCGCCTGCCTGCGTTTGGCCCATATCCCTCTAACATTTCCTATATATGTACCTTTCCAATTGTCCTTTAAATGTTGCGATATTATCTGCCTCAACTACCTCCTACAGCAGTTCATTCCATACACCCACCACCCCTCACAGGTTCTTTTAAATTCCCCCCTCATCTTAAACCTATGTTCTTGATTCTTCTATTCTGGATAAAAGAATGTGCATTTACCCGATCTATTCCTTTCATGATATCTTCTACACCTCTACAAGATCACCCTTCATCCTCCTGAACTGTGCTGTTCTATGTTCTCCTGGGACCTTGTCTTCAACAGCGGCACGGCGGCACAGCGGTAGAGTTGCTGCCTCACAGGGCCAGAGACCCGGGTTCGATCCTGTCTATGGGTGCTGTCTGTACGGAGTTTGTACATTTCCACCGTAACCTGAGTGGGTTTACTCTGGGAGCTCCGGTTTCCTCCCACACTCCAAAGATGTACAGGTTTGCAGGTTAATTGGCATCGGTAAAATTGTAAATTGTCCCTAGTGTGTAGGATAGTGTTAGTGTATGCGGATCGGCGGGGACTTGGTGGGCCGAAGGGCCTGTTTCTGCTAAACCAAAACTAAAGCAAACAGCAGCATTGAAACATCAATGTTCACATCAGCATGTAAGGTCTTTAAACTGTTTGGATGATTGGTCTTGAACATTTGTGAGAAATATGGTACTTAGTACTGCACTAAAGCAATGTTGATTAGATTATTGTACAGTGCCAGTGAGGTGCATCAACCCAGCTACAAGAACATCATTAATGTCCTGGTATCAATTTGCTTGTGTACTTAAAGATTGTATATTGCTTTCATTAATATACAGTGTCTGGAACTGATACAGGGATGGGATTGAAATGTATTTGCCACATCTATACGGAGAATGGGATGCTGAAGTTAATGGCTGTATTATAATTTCCATTCGATACCATAATGGTATGTTAGCATTCATAGCAAAATGATTTGAGTATAGGAGCAGGGAGGTTCTGCTGCAGTTGTACAGGGTCTCGGCGAGACCACATCTGGAGTATTGCGTACAGTTTTGGTCTCCTAATCTGAGGAAAGACATTCTTGCCATAGAGGGTGTACAGAGAAGGTTCACCAGACTGATTCCTGGGATGTCAGGACTTTCATATGGAGAAAGACTGGATAGACTCGGCTTGTACTCGCTAGAATTTAGAAGATTGAGGGGGGATCTTATAGAAACTTACAAAATTCTTAAGGGGTTGGACAGGCTAGATGCAGGAAGATTGTTCCCGATGTTGGGGAAGTCCAGAACAAGGGGTCACAGTTTAAGGATAAGGGGGAAATCTTTTAGGACCGAGATGAGGAAAACATTTTTCACACAGAGACTGATTAATCTCTGGAATTCTGTGCCACAGAAGGCAGTTGAGGCCAGTTCATTGGCTATATTTAAGTTAGATGTGGCCCTTGTGGCTAAAGGAATCGGGGGGTACGGAGAGATGGCAGGTACAGGATACTGAGTTGGATGATCAGCCATGATCATATTGAATGGCGGTGCAGGCTTGAAGGGCCGAATGGCCTACTCCTGCACCTATTTTCTATGTTTCTATATCAGTTTCCTAGAGCTTTTATCTTGATTAATTTTCTTAATACAATATCAATACCAATACCTTTTATTTGTCATTTGAACCTCACATGAGGTTCAAACAAAATTTGGTTTCTGCAGCCATACAAGAAAAGAACCAAGACACACCAACACAATTCACACAAACATCCATCACAGTCCGTCTTCTCCTCGCTGTGATGGAAGGCAAAGTCTTATCTTAAATTTTCTTAAGGGTCCCGACCCGAAATGTCATCTGTCCATTCCCTCCGCAGATGCAGCCTGACCCATTGTTCTTCCAGCATTGTGCTCCACATTCCAGCATCTGAGGTTTCTTGTGTCTTATGAGCTTTATTGAAGGAACATCCCGAGCTGTAACATCACCTAACTATCTCTGTGTCGGAAGGAACTGCAGATGCTGGTTTAAACTGAAAATACACAAAATGCTGGAGTATCTCAGAAGGACAGGACAGGCAGGGCAGGGCAGGCAGGCCGGCAGCATCTCTGGAGAGAAGGATACCTGTTTTCACACCTTGCACTTCATTATCTATGTAACACCCCATCCCCTGACATCAGCCTGAAGAAGGGTCTCAACCCGAAACGTTACCCATTCCTTCTCTCCAGAGATGCTGCCGATCCCACTGAGTTACTCCAGCATTTTGTGTCCTC
Organism: Leucoraja erinaceus; assembly: GCF_028641065.1. Lineage (NCBI taxonomy): Eukaryota > Metazoa > Chordata > Chondrichthyes > Rajiformes > Rajidae > Leucoraja > Leucoraja erinaceus. The sequence goes on from NC_073394.1 coordinate 37,816,001, forward strand.
TTGTATTAACCAGCATCTGCAGTTCCTTGTATCTCCAGCTCCAGTTATGTGTTGTCTTTCAATTATTTGGCTTCATGTGTTATTTCTGTTGCATCTCTTTCATTGCAGATACGAGAAGAACTGTTCTTTTTCAAAGTCTTTGGTGTTTCTTATGATCCACGCTTCTTTGCAATGTCGCAGCTGAATTACATTTTACGGCATTTAACTTCCAGCTTGTTCTGTTATGCTGGACTTGATCAGCTGCCATAAGTTCATAATTTATAGGAGCAGAGTTAGGCCATTCGGCCTACTCTGCCATTCAATTGCGGCTGATCTACCTCTCCCTCCTAACCCCATTCTCCTGCCTTCTCCCCATAACCCCTGACACCCGTACTAATCAGGAATCTATCAATCTCCACCGTGAAAATATCCATTGACGCCTCCACAGCCACCTGTGGCAAAGAATTCCACAGTTCCACCACCCTCTGACGAAAGAAATTGCTCCTCATCTTCTTTCCCAAGAAATGTCCTTTAATTCTGAGGCTATGTCCTCTACTCCTAGACTCTCCCACTAGTGGAAACATCCTCCCCACATCCACTCTATCCAAGCATGTCACTGTTCGGTAAGTTTCAATCAAGTCGCCCCTCATCCTTCTAAATTTCAGCGAGTGCCAGCCAGTGCCGTCAAACGCTCATCATACATTGTTTTCATGAAAGACACTTTGATGACAAATTCCCCTCTGTTTGTGTGTTCAGGATAGTTCAGGAATGAGACTGTGGAAGAGGCGGTGGTTTGCACTCTCAGAACATTGCCTGTTCTATTACAAAGGTAAGTGCTTTAATAGCAATTATTACAATTATTATTAATGAGCAATTATTATTTCATTACTAGCAATTCGTAATTTAAAGAAAAAAATGTTTCTATTGCTTTGATGGGTAAATGCGTGTAAGTAACTTGCTATCACTGTTGATGACGAGGATTAGCTACAGGGAGAGGTTGGGCAAACTTGGATTGTTTTCCCTGGAGCGCCGGAGTGCCGTTAATAATAAAACAGATATACAATTATGGGAAAGTTTGAAGGAGAGGTGCGGGGCAAGGCTTTTTACACAGAGGGTGGTGGGTGTCTGGAACACGCTGCCAGGGGTGGTGCTGGAGGATGCAATGGTTGCATTTAAGAAACTTTGTCCATCGGCATGTGGATATGGTGGGATATGCAGGGAGTTTGGACCACAATATGATGCATTCGAACTCTCAATGTGCAACACCTCACACTTGCCACGATTAAACTCCATCTGCCATTTCCCTGCCCATTTCTGTAGTTGCTCCCTATCCAGCTGTGTACTGTGACAGTTTTCCTCACTGTCTGATATCCCAGCAACAGTGGAGTTCAGGCTGGGGTTGAGGACAGTGTCGGAAGGCTGTCCTATAGTCTGGTCTTTATTCAGCGTAGTCTTCAGGGTGTAGCTTTATTATCACGTGTACAGAGGTACAGTGAAAAGCTTTGTTTTGCTTGCTCTAAACAGATCAGATACACCACACATAAATACAATCAAGTCAAACTCAAGTTCTAATAGTTAGAGCAAAGGGGCATTAGAACATTTAGAAATGGTGCTACAATTACAGGAAAAAAAATGATTTTAAAGAGTAGACGGATTGTTTCAGATGGTCGTGGAACCGTTTCTGGGAAGAGCATGCTCCAGTGGCAACTTGGAATATTTAACTATGCCTCAGAGGGCATAGAAACATAGAAAATTGGTGCTGGAGGAGGCCATTCAGCCCTTTGAGCCAGCCCTTCATTCCAATCATGGTTGATCGTCCCCAATCAATAACCCGTGCCTGCCTTCTCCCCATATCCCTTTATTCCACTAGCCCGTAGAGCTCTATCTAACTCTCTCTTAAATCCATCCAGTGATTTGGCCTCCACTGCCCGTCTGACAAATTCATAACTCTCTGGGTGAAAATGTTTTTTCTCACCTCAGTCTTAAATGGCCTCCCGTTTTAAGACTGTAGCCCATGGTTCTGAACTCGCCCAACAATGGGAACATTTTTCCTGCATCTAGCTTGTCCAGTCATTTTTTAATTTAGTATGTTTCTATAAGATCTCCCCTCATCCTTCTAAACTCCAGTGAATACAAGCCTAGTCTTTTCAATCTTTCCTCATATGACAGTCCCGCCATCCCAGGAATCTCGTGAACCTACGCTGCACTGTACACAATACTCCAGATGTGGTCTCACCAGAGCCCTATACAACTGCAGAAGAACCTCTCTACTCCTATACTGAAATCCTCTTTTTATGAAGGCCAACATTCCATGAGCTTTCTTCACTGCCTGCTGTACCTGCACGCCAACTTTTAGTGACTGGTGTACAAGGACACCCAGGTCTCGCTGCACCTCCCCCTTACCTAACCTAACCACATTGAGATAATAATCTGCCCCCTTGTTTTTGCCACCAAAGCGGATAACATCACATTTATCTATATTATACTGCATCTGCCACGCATCTGCCCACTCACTCAACCTGTCCAGGTCCCCCTGCAACCTCCTAACATCCTCCTCACAGTTCACTGCCACCCAGCTTTGTGTCATCTTGGTAGTGTTGCTCCTAATTCCCTCTTCCAAATCATTAATATATATGGTAAATATATATGCCCCAACAGAGAGCCTTGCGGCACTCCACTCTCCACTGCCTGCCATTCTGAAAAGGACCAGTTCACTCCTACTCTTTGCTTCCTGTCTGCCAACAAATTTTCTATCCATGTCAGCACTCTACCCCCAATACCATGTGCTCTAATTTTAGTCACCAGTCTCCCGTGCGGGACCTTATCAAAGGCTTTCGAAAAGTCTAGATACACAACATCCACTGGCTCCCCTTCATCCATTTGACTTGTCACATCCTCAAAAAAGTCCAGAAGATTAGTCAAGCATGAGTTCCTTTTCATAAATCCAAGCTGACTTTGTGTCTTCCATAGTAAAAGCAGATCCGAAGTACGTTCAACTCTTCTGCCATTTCTTTGTTCCCCATAATAATTTCACCCTTGTCTGCCTTCAAGGGACCCACACTTGACTTTGCTACTATTTTCCCTTCTTATCTAAAGAAGCTTTTACTGCCCTTCTTTATATTCCTGGCCAGCTTCCCTTCGTACTTCATCTTTTCAGCCCGTATTGCCCGTTTTGTTTCCTTCTGTTGTCCTATGAAAGTTTCCCAATCCTCTGGCTTCCGGCTACTCTTTGCTGTGTTATACATCTTTTCTTTTAGTTTTAATCTATCCCTAACTTCTCTTGTCAGCCACGGTGGCCTCCTACTCCTCTTAGAATCTTTCTGCCTTTTTGGAATGAAATGATCCTGCGTCTTCCGGATTATGCCCAGAAATTCCTGCCGTTGCTGTTCCACCGTCATTCCTGCTAGGATCCCTTTCCAGTCTACCTTGGCCAGCTCCTCTCTCATGCTTTCATAATCCCCTTTGTTCAGCTGAGGCAGTGGAGGCTGGTTCTCTGGATACTTTCAAAAGAGAGCTAGATAGGGCTTTTAAAAATAGCCAGGGGATATGGGGAGAAGGCAGGAACGGGGTACTGATTGTGGATGATCAGCCATCATCACATTGAATGGCGGCGCTGGCTCGAAGGGCCGATTGGCCTACTCCTGCACCTATTGTCTGTTGTCTCTATAAGATACAGAGTGCAAAATATAGTTCTCAGCATTGTAGCGCATCAGTTCCAGAGATAAAGGCCAATGTCCACAACAGGGTAGAGGTGAATCGAACAGTACCCTAGCTTATGGAAGGACCGTTCAGTAGCCTGATAACAGAGGGGAAGAAGCTGTTCCTGAATCTGATGGTGCGCACTTTCAATTCCATATTTAATATATAGTATAATAATGTACATATAACATACAATATTAGTTTTGAGAAGAGGCTCAGTTTTGATTATAAAGTGATAACACGCGCCAGACTTTGTCCTGCCCCCACCTCTCTTCCAGCTTCCCCCCCCACCCCCCCTTGATTATAAAGTGGTTTCCTTTAGCTGAAACCATTGTACTGCTGCCTTAGAAGTACAGGAATTACATCAGCAATGTATTCTGATGCATGTGTTGAGGGAGATAAAAGGATATTGCAGATGGATGGGTCAAGCCAATAATACTGCATGGCTTTTTATATGTCTGTGTGAGTCAATTTTTATATTATACTAAAATGTCAGAATTTGCTGGAGCAGTGATTCAGACATTCACATATCTTTGTTGAAGTCCTCCTGCACAATTTTTTAACTGAAGAAAAGAGAGCCATGTCAATGTCAAAGGATTTTTTTAAGGAGGAAGTTATTTAATTAATTTGTTACTTATCCAGTGCTCTATATGGAAACTGCTTTCAAATGTCCAATCTATGTAGTCTTTGGCAGCAGAAATCTATTTGGCCTTGACGTCTTTATTTGGTCGGCGTTTAATCAAGTGTTTCAGGATATGACACAGACATTCGGTTAACAGAGTTAATCAGTGGTAGAATAAACTATATTAGTGGCTTGATGAAAACTTGCCTTTATAAGGATTCTCTTTCCCCTTCCCTCCCGCACCCCTCCTCCGACAGCCCCTTCACATTTCATGTCACTTCTCCCCTTATCGCCCAATCTCACAGCACTCTTGTCTTCTTTTCATCTCTAGCCTTTGACCACCCATCTGCCAATCAACTCACTCTCCCCCTCACCTGTATTCACTTAACACGCGCAAGACTTTGTCCTGCCCCAACCTCTCTTCCAGCTTCCCCCCCCCCCCCCATTGCAGCAATGAATCAGCCTGAAGACGGGCCCTGACATAAAACGTCCATGTTCTCAAGAGTTGCTGAGTTGCTCCAGCACTTTGTTCGTACTTGATGACGAATAGTGTGTTGTCACATTTTGTTAGCATTAGAGAATACTTAATACAAACAAGTGTTTAAAGTGAGTAAAATTAAAAATATCATTATTTCTCCATTTCTCTTTGACCAGTTCATTGGGCCATGCTGATCGTTTAATCAGTAACCCTTTTTGAAACTGTCTGTGTTGGATATTAACATTATCACAAGGAGAATACATTGGTTCTCTTCATTGCCTTATTACATTACAGTCACACAGCACAGAAACAGGCCCTTCGGCCCAACTTGCCCATGCCACCCAAAAGCCCCATCTACATTAGCCTCACCTGCCCCATGTTTGGCACACATCCCTCTAAACCTTTCCTATCTATGCATCTGTCCAAATGTATTTTAAGTGTTGTTATAGTACCTGTCTCAACCACCTCCTCTGGCAGCTCGTTCCATACACCCATCATCGACTGAGTGAAAAAGTTGCTCCTCAGGTTCCTATTAAATCTTTCCCCTCTCACCTCTGTTTCTTAATTCTCTGACTCTAGTTAAAAGACTCTCTGCAATCACCCTCATGATTTTATACACACCTCAGCCTCCTGCGCTCCAAGGAATAAAGTCCTAGTCTGCCACCCATTCCTTTTATAATCATCAATATATTTGCCAGGGGTGGAGGTGGAGGCAGATATGATAGTGGTATTTGGTTAGGCACATGGATATACAGGGAATGGAGGGATATAGAACATGCGTTGGCTGAGGAGATGAGTTTAACAGCATCATAGTAGACATTGCGGGACGAAGGGCCTGTTCCTGTGTGCTGTGTTCTATTATGTGTTTTATTTTTTGGACAGACAGCAGAGAAGAGACTGTGTTGGGGAGTATACCATTGCCCAGTTATGTTACCTCACCCGTTGATCCCACTGATCACATCAGCCGCAAATATGCTTTCAAGGTAAGAGATGAATGTGCACACTGATCTCACAATGTCCCCTGATATAGTGACAGCTCACATCACACCACAGCTTGGTGCCAATGGAAGTTAGTCCATTGCAGTTGAGTTCTGACTCATCCATCGATGGTGTGAGGCTGCTCTATGTTTAAACCTTGCTGAATTATTCCAAGAGTGTTTTATTCCCACTTGTCCCAGTTAGAACAATGAACTTCTTACTTACAGCAGAACAGCAGAATATGTGAACATAGTACATTGTCAACAATATAATAAATGAGAGAGAGAAAAAGTTCAGTGTGTGTAGAAAATGCGTTCACAAATACACACACACACACACATATATATATATACATGCACACACATGCACACACACACACACATATATATATATACACACACACACATGCACACACACACACATATATATATATATACATGCACACACACACACACATACATATATATATATACATGCACACACACACACACACATACACACACACACACACATATATATATATATACACACACACACACACATACACACACACATATATACACATACACACACACACACACATATATATATATATATACACACACACACACACACACACACACATATATATATACATGCACACACACACACACACACACACACACACACACACACACACACATACACACATACACACACATATATATACATGCACACACACACATGCATGCACACATGCACACATACACACAAACAACAAATAATACTAGGGCAATATTAACAATAATTGTCTATGTTGTTCAAAGCTTATTTGAAGTTGTAATGTTAAACAGCCCAACGGAAGAAGCTGTCCGTAAGCCTGGACATTACAGTTTTCAGGCTCCTGTACCTTCTTCCCGATGGCAGGGGTGAAATGAGTGTGTGGCCGGGATGGTGTGGGTCTCTGATGATGCTGGCTGCCTTTATGAGGCAGCGACTCCTGTAAATCCTGTAATTCAATGGTGGGGAGGTCAGTGCCCGTGATGGGCTGGACGGTGTTCACTACATTTTGCAGTCTTCTTTCACCGGCCATTTGTGTCAAGATAAAGCATACACCATTGCATTGTTATCAAGTACAATGAGAGAAGAGCAGGACTCAACTATAAAGCTGGTGGGAGGGATGTGGGTGGAAGGGGTCGGGAGTGAAGTGTGTGGAGAAAGGGACAGTTCAGAGTTACTGCAGTCAAACTCATCAGATGGGACTCAGACATCTAATTGAAATGAATAAAGGAAATCATGACACACACAAAATGCTGGAGTAACTCAGCGGGACAGGCAGCAACTCTGGAGATAAGGAATGGGTGACGTTTCGGGTCGAGAAGCTTCTTCAGACTGCTTAGGGATAAGGGAAACGAGAGATATAGATGCTGAGAGATAAAGAACAATTAATGCAAGAGAGGCAAAAAGGTTTACTTGTAAATTTTCATCTTGGACCATCTCCGACATCTCCCTCCCCTTTCTTGATCTCACAGTCTACATCACAAGAAATAGACTATTGACTGACGTCTATTACAAACCCACTGATTCCCACAACTATCTCGACTACACTTCTTCCCACTGCTTCCTGCTAAGACTCTATCCCCTACTCCCAATTCCTCCGTCTACGCCGCATCTGCGCCCAAGCTGAGGTGTTCCGTACTAGAACATCCGAGAGGTCCTCATTCTTTAGGGAACGGGGGTTCCCCTCTCGCATCATAGATGAGGCCCTCACTCGTGACTCCTCGATACCCCGCAGCTCCGCCCTTGCTCCCCCTCCCCTTGTCGAGACAGAGCCCCCTAGTCCTTACCTTCCACCTCATCAGTTGTCGCATACAACACATAATCCTCCGAAATTTCCGCCACCTCCAACGTGATCCCACCACTAGCCACGTTTTCCCATCTCCACCCCTTTCCACCTTCCGCAGAGACCGTTCCCTCTGCAACTCCCTGGTTAACTCATCCCTTCCCACCCAAACGCCCCTCCCCAGGTACCTTCTCCTGCAACCCCAGGAGATGCAACACCTGTCCATATACCTCCTCCCTAGACTCTACTGTATCCATTGTTCAAGATGTGGACTCTTATACATCGGCGAGACCAAACGCAGACTGGACGATCGTTTTGCGAAACACCTTCGCTCAGTCCGCGTGAACCAACCTGATCTCCCGGTTGCTGGACATTTTAATTCTCCTTCCCATTCGCACACTGACCTTTCTGTCCTCAGTCTCCTCCATTGTCAGTGAGGCTAAACGCAAATTGGAGGAACAGTATCTCATATTTCGCTTGGGCAGCTTACAGCCCAGTGGTATGAATTTTGATTTCTCTCACTTCAGGTAGCCCTGGCATTCCCTCTCTCTCTATCACTCCCCCACCTAAGTCGCACTCGCTTCTCATTTTCACCCAACAAATGGCCTGTTTCCTTTATCATCGTAACTTTTTTGCATATCTTTCATTCATTGTTCTATATCTCTCCACATCACCGTCTCTATATCTCTCGTTTCCCTTATCCCTAACCAGTCTGAAGAAGGGTCTCGGCCCGAAACGTCACCCATTCCTTCTCTTCAGAGATGCTGCCTGTCCCGCTGAGTTACTCCAGCTTTTTGTGCCTATCTTCGGTTTTAACCAGCATTTGCAGCAGTTCTTTCCTACACAACGGAAATAATGAAACAGGAGTAAGGCAGTTTTTCCCATCACTCCATGTCTGTTTTGGCCAGAGGAAGACTGTCTTAATTGCACATTGCAACTCTTGGCCTGTAGCCACGGAGGTTATTGCATTTCAAGTCAATGTCCTATCAGCCAAAAGCTTCTAAACTTCCCCAACCTCCGTGTGGGAATAAAAGCATTCTTTTCATCTCTCCAATCTGTCCATCAGTACATTCAATCTGTGGCCCGCGGTCATCATATTTGTGACAGTTTCTGTTCTCTGTTTATTTTTTACACCTCAGTTGTCTTGTCCCACAGCCTCTTCTGTTTCAAGGGCAATTCGCTACTTACTTCCTGAACACCATTTGAAGTGCAATAACTTTAGTTAAAGGTGTCCTGATGTGAACTCGGTATTCCAGATGTTGCATTGTTGCTGCTGCTGCCTCACAGCACCAGAGACCCAGGTTCCATCCTGACCACGGTGCTGTCTGCACGGAGTTTGCATGTTCTCCCCGTGACCATGTGGGTTTTCTCCGGGTGCTCCGGTTTCTTCCCACACTCCAAAGATGTACAGGTTTGGCAGTTAATTGGCTTTGGAAAGAATTGTAAATTGACCCTAGTCAATAGTGCTAGAGTACGGTGTGATTACTGGTCGGCACGGACTTGGTGGGCCGAAAGGCCTGTTTTCACTCTGTATCTCTAAACTAAATTAAACAAAACTTCTTCGTGCTCCTTTGTTCCGTGCCTTGGCCAAACCGTTTGAGATGTACATGGATGTACATTGAGTCATACAGCACAGAAAGGCCCATCGGCCCAACTCATCCATCCCGACCAAGTGTTTTTTTTTTATTTTGTTACGGTACTGCCTCAACTACCTCCTCTAACTGCTCATTCCCTATACTCACCACCCTCTGAGTGAACAAGTTGCCCATTGGGTTCCCATTCAATCTTTCCCCTCGCACCATCAGCCTATGTCATCTGGTTCTTCAACTCCCTACCCTGGGTAAAAGATTTTGTACATGCAGCCCACCACGAACCAGTCAGCACCCCAACTTATGGAAGGACCGTTCAGAAGCCCAATAACAGAGGGGTAGAAGCTGTTCCTGACTCTGGTGGTGCAAAGTGGTCTTGCGGCAGTTAATACGTGGCCTTATTTAGGTGTGCAAGATCATGAGGGTCATAGACAAAGTGAATGCTCACAGTCTATTTCCCAGGGAAGAGGATTCTAAAACTAGAGGGCATAAAGTGAGGAGGAGAGATTTAAGAGGAACCCCAGGGACAACCTTTTCACTTGGAGACTAGTCTATATCTGGAACGAGCTGCCAGAGGAAGCTATGGAGGTAGACACAATTGTGATTTTTTAAACACCATTCAAACAGATAAATGGATAGGGATAGGGAGGGTTTAGAGGGGCATCTGTCTGAAGAAGGGTCTCCATCATAAACGTCACACATTCGTTCTATGCAGAGATGTTGCCGGTCGCGTGGAGTTACTCCAGTAATTTGTTCTTCTATGATTGAAAATCTGGACCCAATAGTTCTGTAGATGACCTTTTGAACTCGTGACATTCCTTTAGAGTACTTGCTCAGCAATTTTACTATGTTTGTTAACTGCTTACTTTGGGCATTGCATGTCAGATTAAGCAGATTCCTGTGTTGCTAAGCACCCATTGTGTCTGTAATGACAGAGATAATGATTACTCACTTCCTCATCAACAATACTTTTCTAAAGGTTATTGAGAAAAATCACCAATTAAATATCCATTGCCAATGCCGAGTTTACCATTCACCCTTGATCAGTCCGAAGACCCATTACCGTCACCTCTCCATTCCCTCCACAGATGCTGCCTGACGCTGAATTCCTCCAGATCTTTGTGTTCTGTTTAATTTTGGCATTTACTAAACATTGGAGATTGGAAACATTGAATCCATTTATGTTCATAAGTGATAGGAGCAGAATTAGGCCATTTGGCCCATCAAGTCTACTCTGCCATTCGATCATGGCTGATCTATCTCTCCCTCTCAACCCCATTCTCCTGCCTTCTCCCCATAACCCCTGACCCCCAAACTAATCAAGAATCAGTCAACCTCCCCCTTAAAAATATCCATTGACTTGACCTCCACAGCCATCATGGTTGCGCAGCGGGAGGTTTGCTGCCCCACAGCGCCAGAGACCCCGGTTTGATCTTGACTGCGGGTGTTGTCTGTGCAGAATTTGTACGTTCACCCTGTGACCTCCGTGGGTTTTCTCCAGGTGCTCCGGTTTCCTCCCACACTCCAAAGACGTACAGGTTTGTAGGTTAATTGGCTTGGCAAATTGCCCCATAATGGGTGTTGGATAGTGCGGGTATGCTGGGGGCCGCTGGTCGGCATGGACGCAGTGGGTCAGTTTCCATGCTGTATCTCTAAACTATACTAAACTAAACCAAACCATCTGTGGCAATGAATTCCACAGATTCGCCAACCTCTGACTAAAGAAATTCCCCCTCATCTTTCTGGAGAAATTCCTCCTCATCTCCTTTCTTAAGAAATTCCTCCTCAACTCCTTTCTAACTTTATAGTTGTGAACTTGTATATTTAAGATAAATTTTAGATGAATAATCTGTTCCTTGCGTCACGATATACGTAGGTTCTTCGGTCCTCAAGTAACTGTACGTGAGATAAGTTCATTTTAAAATTAATTATTTGATCATTGTCAGGGGCAGCTGAAACGCAACAGTTTGCTGACGATGTTTGTCTGTGTGTGAATGGCTGTCAGTTTGAATTAGCATCTACATTTGTTGAGATGAGTTTTAACTGCACGTGAACGGCATGGTGGACAATCGTTGGGAAGGGAACGCTGAGTTTCCCAACATTAACCACAAGCATAGAGTGGGGATGGCAGTGAGTAGTTTAGGTAAACATGTTCGAACGTTTGAAACTAAATGAAGGGCAGGAGCAACTTTGAAAGGTTCAAATAACTTTGTCGAAGTAACCACGGCATTACAAAATGGAAGGACCATTGTCGGTGAGCATGGAAATATATTGAGCGATCTTTAATATTGTAATTCATTTCACATGTTATAATAAATACTTGCCCAACCCTGAGTGACGGTGATCTGTGCAGAATGTACAGAGCAATAGAGGAAGGAAAGATGTTTGAACATTTCTAGTTCATGTGGTTTTGTAACTGAGGACAAAAAATACTTTAAACCTGAGAGTCATTGTTGTGACTAGATTTTTCAGTGATTTTGTTAGTGTGGTGGATATGGGTGAGGGAGGGGGAGTGATAGACAGATGGGTGGAGTAAGTGACAAAGGAGACCAAAGGGTGTCAGAAAAGTTTAGTTTAGTTTCGAGATACAGCGTGGAGACAAGCCCTTCAGGCTCGGCCCATTGAGCCCACACTGACCAACGATCACCCATTCACTAGTCCGGCCCTACACACTAAGGTCAAATTATAGAAGCCAATTAACCTACAATCCCGCATGTCTTTAAATGTGGGAGGAAACCGGAGCGCCTGGAGGAAGCACACATGGTCACAGGGAGAACGTGCAAACTCCACACAGACAGGACCCAAGGCCGGGATCGAATCCGGGTCTCTGGCGAGTGAAATGTAGGCGGTGTAGTTGTCACCTGTTTTGCTTCATAATGGAAAGTCCAGATTATTTTCCAATATGCAGCAGAACCTCAAAATATATTGAATAATTAAAAATTAATATGCAACTGGCACCAGGAATCACCAACATGCTTTATTCATTCTATCTAGAGCTCTGATATGAAATCTGCACCTTTATTACATTTCAGATATTTTTAATAACTTGCATAATGTCAAAAAGGGAAAGATTTTTTTTGTTTTTATATGATTGTAATTTTAACCTAAAACAAAATCTGAAGATGGGTCCTGACCTGAAACATCACCCATCCATGTCTTCCAGAGATGCTGCCTGGCTTTGTGTTTTGTTTTGTATCCACCATCTGCAGTGTTTAGTTTAGTTTAGAGGCCCTTCGGCCCATTGAGTCCGCACCGACCAGCGATTCTCACACACAAACACTATCCGACACACTAGGGACAATTTACAATTTGACCGAGTCAATTAATCTACATCTTTGGAGTATGTGGGGAAACCAGATTTCCCAGAGAAAACCCATGCAGGTTTTACCAACTTTAACGATAGTACAGCATGAGGTAGGGACACAAATGTGATGCCTCACCTGTATCCACCTATCACTTTGTTCCACTCCCACCTCTGTTCCAACTTTCTCCCCTCACAACCATCAACCTGATGAAAGACCCCGACCCGACATGTCACCTGGCCATGATCTTCAGAGATGCTGCCTGACCCGCTGAATTACTCCAGCGCTTTGTGTCTTTTGTTTGTTCCAGAACGCCATGCTCCTGTTTGCTGGGTCTTTGCACTACATGAGCTACATGAGAGAGCAATACACAATCCCCCTTTGCCCACACTAAGTCTGCTCTGAGATCTTTAGCACCTAGTTTCACAACCGAAAAACATTTGTATTTTGTGTAGATGGCGATATTTTCGCTCGACACGTACGCCCAGTCCACAATCTCCCAGTAGTCAAACATTCTAACTCCCCTTCCATGCCCCACACTGACCTTTCTGTCCTGGGCCTCTTCCATTGTCAGAGGGAGGCCACACACAAACTGGTGGAACAACACCTCATTTTTTTTTGCTTGGGCAGCTTACAGGTCTCCTGCATTCCCTCTCTCCCTTCTCTCTCCCCCCTCCCCCACCCTGGTCGGCTGACTCGTTCCACTGGTCGCATCCTTGTATCCCTCTCGTTAGCACATCTTCCCCCAGCCAACAATGGGCCATTGTGGGCTCCACCCTTCCTGAGGTCATCTGTTGCCGGCCCTGATTTGTTCTGGCCTTTTCTTGCGTCCAGTTTATCCCCCGCGTCCCCCACCTCTACTTTCAGTCCGACGAAGAGTCCCGACCCGAAATGTCACCTATTATTTTTCTTCAGAGCTGCTGCCTGACCTGCTGAGTTACTCCAACATTTTGTGTCTATCTTCCATATATACCGTCATCTGCAGTTCCTTCCTACGTATTTTGGACCAATCCACATTTCCTTAATCATCGTCTGCTTTGATCTGTTGTTTTCACACCTCACCCTTCCATATCTCTCGTTTCCCTCTCCCCTGACTCTCAGTCTGAAGAAGGGTCTCGGCCTAAAACGTCACCCATCCCTTCTCTCCAGAGATGTTGTCTGAGTTGCTCCAGCACTTTTTGTCTATTTGTGATAACTGCCTGATTCTCATTTACTTATGTTGCAGGCCACCCACACAGGTATGCGGACTTACATTTACAATCAGAACTCTATTATTGGCTCGCAGGCAGACCACACTGGCATGAGAACGTATTACTTCAGTGCTGATACTCAAGAGGATATGAATGGCTGGATCAGAGCCATGAACCAAGCTGCCCTGATGCAAGCAAACACCACAAAGAGGTATTCCTAATCCTTCTCAAACTGTTAAACAATAATTAAAGTGCATGCTTTTGAATAAAGTCTCCTTTTATTGAGAATGAAGATAGACACAAAAAGCTGGAGGAACTCGGTGGATCAGGAGAGCATCTCTGGCGAGAAGGAATAGGCGATGTTTTGTGTCGAGACCCTTCTTTGGACCTTTTATTGATTATATATTGATTTATTCCATTGAAGTTGATGGATTCAGCCCCAGAGGAGTGAGAGCGTAGTGCACAGAACAGTAGAAACAACAACAGGTTCTCTGGCACCCAATGTTGAACATAATGCCAAGATAAACTACTTATCTGCCTGCATATGATCCTTATCCCTCCATTCTTGCATATCCATGTGTCCATTGAAAATTCTCTGAAATACCACTATTGTATCTGCCTCCACCACCACCCCTGTGTGTTCTAGACCCCCACCACTCTCGGTGTAAAAATTACCCGGCATATCCCCTTTACACTCTCCCCCCCCTGAGCTTAAACCTACGATCTTGAGCCTTCTTCTTCTTCTTGCGTATGGCGTGCACAGCCTAAAGCTGTAGGACAACTTGTTCTATTTGATTTTATTTTATTGTGCACGCCAGGTTGATTGCATTAGTTGAAACAGGGCGGACCACGTGAAGGTTGCAATCTCCAACCCCTGATCTTTAGCCTGCGACATTTCATCTCAGAGAGTAAGGTTCTGACTGTCTACCCTATCTAGGCCACCCTGTTTGCATGTTTTGAAGGTATGGGGCTTGTAGATCCAAATAATAGTGGATTCCTGTCCAATGTAATCTCCATAATCAATGGAACAGACGCGCTACAATGCTGAGAGCTATATCCTGCACTCTGTACCTTCCCCTTTGCTCTACCTAATGTACTCGCTAGAATTTAGACGATTGAGGGGGGATCTTATAGAAACTTACAAAATTCTTAAGGGGTTGGACAAGCTAGATGCAGGAAGACTGTTCCCGATGTTGGGGAAGTCCAGAACAAGTTTAAGGATAAAGGGGAAATCTTTTAGGACTGAGATGAGAAAAAAAAAATTTACACAGAGAGTGGTGAATCTGTGGAATTCTCTGCCACAGAATGTAGTTGAGGCCGGTTCATTGGCTATATTTAAGAGGGAGTTAGATGTGGCCCTTGTGGCTAAAGGTATCAGGGGGTATGGAGAGAAAGCAGGTATAGGATACTGAGTTGGATGATCAGCCATGATCATATTGAATGGCGGTGCAGGCTCGAAGGGCCGAATGGCCTACTCCTGCACTTATTTTCTATTTTTCTATGTACTCGAGTTTAGCTTGAATATCATGTAATGGACAAAGAAGATAGACACAAAATGCTGGAGTAACTAAGCAAGACTGGCAGCATCTCTGGAGAAAAGGAATGGGTAACGCTTTGGGTCGAGGCCCTCTTTCCGACTGAGAGTCAGGGAAGCGTGATCCTACAGATATGGAAGGTTAAGGTGTGAAAAGAACAGATCAAAGCAGATGATGGTAAGGGAATGTTCTACATTACAATGTAGAATGTCTCCCTCTCCTCGACTCTCGGTTGGAAGAAGGGTCACGACCCAAAGCGTCACCCATTCCTTCTCTAAAGAGATGCTGCCTGCCCCGCTGAGTTACTTCAGCATTTTGTGTCTATCTTCAGTTAAAACTAGAATCTGCAGTTCCTTCCTACACATTTTGTAATGGGCAAGATTGGGCTGAAGGGTCTGGTTCCATGATGTTTCTCTCGATGACTCTATGTTTTCAATCAGTTAGCTGCCAAAAAAATATCTCCACCAATGTTAAAAGGCAGTAGAATTGAGTTAGGGTGTAAAATGAAACTTCAAAAATTAATTCCTCCACTGCGATTCATGTGCAAGCTATGAATGTCACTTTGAGAATTGATGAGGTGAAGTGGCCTGGACGTCAATGATGAATTAATGCTAGTTTTTAGCGCTTGTCAGATAACAAGAGCAGAAAATGCAGTTTTAAAAATGCTGTAATGTCTCCTGCAATGAATCATTGGTGTTTGTAGAGATCTTAGACTATTTTCCAATATAGATAGAGGGTTGAGAAATACTGGTTTGTTTTTTGGAAGATTGATAAGCTTTGGAAATCCAGGCAATATATATTTGGGTCAAGTGTTCACTTTCCTTTATGACTTTCCCTTGTTGAGCCTGCAGCGCCTAGTTCCACATTCAAAATCTTTATCAGTAAAACCATGGGCAGCACCGTGGTGCAGCGGGTAGAGCTGCTGCTTCACAGTGCAAGAGACCCGGGTTCCATCCTGACCTCGGGTACTGTCTGTGTGTTCTCCCCGTGACCTCGTGGGTTTCCTTCGGGTGCTCCAGTTTCCTCCCACATCCCAAAGACGTGCGGGTTTGTAGGTTAATTGTCCACAAGTGTGTCGGGAGTAGATGTGAAAGTGGGATAACATGGAGCTAGTGTGAAAATGTGCCGGAAATAGCGACTCATGTGTATTGGCTCTGTGTAATCTATTATATTTACACTTGTAATTAAGTATGGTTGTACCTAGGTATAGAATCATTAAATCAATGAACCATTGAATGGGTGATCGATGGACGGCACGGACTTAGTGGGCCGAAGGGCCTGTTTCCATGCTGCATCTTTAAATTAAACTAAACTAAACTAAATAATAGAATAAAAGAGGAAAACTGAGTTCACCTTTTATTTTTATTTCACATATAATAAAATGATTGAGCTTTTAGGTGTAAATTGTGTGCAATTGCACAACAAGAATGCAGGGGATAGAGGGATTTGATTCTGGGCAGGCAGATAAGAGTTGGTCTTGGCATCATGAGACAAAAGCTGGAGTAACTCAGCGGGACAGGAAGCATCTCTGGTGATGTTACGGATCAAAACACTTCTTCAGACTGGCATAGTGGGCCGAAGGGCCTGTGCCCATGCTGTGCAGTGCGGTGCAGTTCATTCTGTGTTTCATAAATCGTAAAATGAAGCAATCTGACTTGTCCATCGCTAAAGTGTGTGAAGCAGCGCAGTTTTAGTTTTGACCTCGATGTGTCCAGATCGTAGCTGGTGTGATGGTTTGCATGCTGTGGTAGGGCTCAGCTCTACGAGGACTCTGTGTGGATTGCAGAAGGTCTTTAATCATTTGTAGCTGGCAGCGACTGTTTAAGATGCAAGGGCTTCCGCTGAGAACAGGAATAGGATTGCCTGTGCCACTTTGCTTTTCGCTTTTGCCTACAGATATGTCACGTGGCTAAAGCAGGGAAATATTCCCTAATGGTAAATAAATAGAGTCACAGAGTGATCCAGCATGGAAACAGGCCCTTCAGCCCAACTTGCCCACCCTGGCCAACTTGCCCCATCTACACTAGTCCCACCTGCCTGCGTTTGGCCCATATCCCTCTAAATCGATCTTATCCGTTTACTTGCGTAATTGTTTCTTAAACGTTGTGACTGTCCCTGCATCAAGTCCCTCCTCCAGCAACTCGTTCCATGCATCTTTGTATAAAAAAGGTACCCCTCGGGTTCCTATTGTTTCCCCTCCCCCCCCCCCCCCCCCCCCCCCCCCCCCCTCCCTCACCCCCTTAAACCGATGTCGTCTGGTGCTCCATTCCCCTACTCTGGGCAAGAGACTCCGTGCATTTACCCAATCTATTCCTCTCATGTTTTTGTACACGTCTATAAGGTCACACCTCATAGAGTCGCAGCCTGCTCAACCTCAGGCCCTCGTGTCCTGGCAACATCCTCGTAAATCTTCTCTGCACTCTTTTCAGTTTAACAACATCTTTCCTATAACTTGGTGCCCCGAATGTTGTCATATTCAAATACCATGTGACAAATCGTTTTTTTTCATGTACCCTGGCACATAACTAACATTTAGGGGTCTTTGTGTAAAAATAATCATAGGGTATACTTGAAATCCAAATTAGTTTTATTAATGCAGATGGTTGCATGTCAGTGTGAGTGGTAGTTATCAGAATGCATTGTTGTTTGATAATGAATTGGCGACATGTTCAGCGATAGGTTTGACTGTTTTCGCTGGAGCGTCGGAGGTTGAGGGGGAAGCTTGATAGAAGTTGTAAAATTATGAGAGGCACAGAAAGGGTCGACAGTCTGGAGAAGGGTCTCAACCCGAAACGTCACCTATTCCTTTTCTCCAGAGATGCTGTCTGACCCGTTGAGTTACTCCAACTTTTTATGTCTACAGACAGTCAGAACAGTTTGTTCCCAGGGTGGAAATGTTAAAGACTAGTGGGCATAGCTTTGTGAGAGGGGCAAAGATTAAATGAGAAATGTGGGGCCATTTATTTTACATTGAAAGTGATGGATGCCTGAAATATGGTGGTGGAGGCAGATACGATAGTGGCATTCAAGAGGCTTTGAATAGGCACATGGAGGGATATGGAGTGGATATGATATGAAGTGCTTATTTCGCTTGGGCAGCTTACACCCCAGTGGTATGAACATTGACTTCTCTAACTTCAAGTAATCCTTGCTTTCTCTCTCTCCCCATCCCTCCCCCTTCCAAGTTCTCCAAACAGTCTTACGGTCTCCGACTACATTTTATCTCTGTTTGCTTTGTTGTTAACTTCTCCTAGCTAACAATGATCTATTCTACATGTTCCTTGATCTCCATTCCCTTCATCCTGTTTTCACACCTTACACTTCCTTTCCTATGTATCGCCCTCTCCCCTGACATTAGTCTGAGGAAGGGTCTCGACCAGAAACATCACTCATTCCTTCTGTTCCGAGATGCTGCCTGTCCCGCTGGGTTACTCCAGTATTTTGTGTCTGATTTTGGTTTAAACCAGCATCTGCAGTTGCTTCCTACACTTCTCTGTGCCGTTTCCAGCTTGACAACGTCTCGTGAAGTTGCACGTAGGCAGGGAAACAAATTGGTAAATGGGGCTTACATTTTTTTTAAAGGCACGAAGCGCTTGGAGTAACTCAGCGGGTCAGACAGCATCTCTATCTCACCATTTCCTGTGCTCCCACATCCCAAAGACTTGCGGGTTTGTAGGCTAATTGGCCCTCTGTAAATTGCCCCTCGTGTGTAGGGAGTGGATGTGAAAGTGGGGTAATATCGAACTAGTGTGAACGGGTGATCGATGGTCAGTGTGGCTCCATGGGCCAAAGGGAGTGGGCCTGTTTCCATGCTGTATCTCTAAACTAAACTAAACTTATGCTTGTGCAGTGTAGAAGATCATATATCCAGTGAAGCCCCCTACACAAAGTTATAGAAGCATTAACTTACAAATAGATTATTGGCGCATTGAATTGGCACTGTGTCCAATGGATAAAAGTGTCAGAAAATATGACAGTGCTTCTGAATAATGCTCAGATGCTCAAATGCTGAAAAATTGAAAACAATGGAGGTTTATGGAAACATTTAAGTTTAAGTACGTCTCGCAAGCATGAGATGAACAGCTACGTAGAAATCAAATATAACATTTTGATCATGCCACAGCAGAATTCTGGTATTTAAACCTAAATTGAAAAACAAAACATGCAAAGGACAAATCTTGCACTGCAAGTGACAAAAGCTCTGGTCAGACCACACCAAGAGTACTGGGCACCCCTGCCTTATAGATTCAATGGACACAAGGTTCTTTTTAGGGTAGAGCAGTGACACAGTGGTAAATTTGCCGCTTTACAGCGCCAGAGATCCGGGTTTCATCTTAACTGTGGGCGCTGTCTGTACGGAGTTTGTACGTTCTCCCCGTGACCGCGTGGGTTTTCTCCGGGTGCTGCAGTTTCCTCCCACACTCCAAAATAGTGCAGATTTGTAGGTTAGTTAGCTTTGGTTAAAAAATTGTAAAAGTGTGGGCAGTGCTGGTGTACGGGGACTGCTGGTCGGTGCGGACTCGATGGGTCGAAGGGCCTGTTCCCACGCTGTATCTCTAAAGTCTAATTAAAATGTAAAGGGTTGGAGTAAATTCATAGAAACATAGACAATAGGTGCAAGAGGAGGCCATTCGGCCCTTCGAGCAAGCACCGCCATTCATTGTGATCATGAGTGATCGTCCCCAATCAATAACCCGTGCAGGCCCTCTGGAGAACGTGGATAGGTGATGCTTTGAGTCGGGACCTTTCTTCAGACTGGTGAGATTAGGTTGTTGGCGTATGTCCTTTAGTGAACGGCATCAGTTGTCACCCTTAATAAGGCAATAGGCATGGTAAATACACAGTCTTTCACCCATGGGAGTGGGAATGAGAATGAGAGGACATGGATAGACACAAAATGTTGGAGTAACTCAGCGGGACAGGCAGCATCTCTGGAGAGAAGGAATAGGTGACGTTTCAGGTCGAGACCCTTCTTCAGACGGGTTCCTTCCTGCACATGAGAGGATGGAGGTTCAAGGTGAGACGGAAAAGATTTAATAGGAACTTTAGGGGCAACCTTTTCCACACAGAGGGTGGTTTGTATATTGAACAAGCTGCCAGAGGAGGTAGTTGAGGAAGGTGCTATAACAACATTGAAAGGACACTTGGACAGGTGCATGGATGGGAAATGTTTAGAGGGATATGAGCCATTCATTGGCAAATGAGACTAGCTCAGATGGGACATGGTGGTCAGCATGGATGGGATGGGTCGAAGGGCCTGTTTCCTTGCTGTATAATATTGTTTATATGTAAATATGTGTGATCAGAAGATGGCTCCTGTGGACTGTTGTTCCAGGTCTGTGAATTTTCCGTCCAATGATTCAACCACTGCACCAGCACCATCGCAATGAAAGCATCTGAGAATAGAGTTGAATGTGGCTGGGGTAGCGTCTGAACTGGACAATTCTTTCACAGAATACAATCTTGAATGCATAGCACCATGGACTGGCCATGTTTGAGACTAATTCTGCTGTTTCTATCCATTGCCCTGTTGGAAATTTTCTCTGTTATCTTAGTTTAGTTTATGCCACATATACTGAGGTACAGTGAAAAGCTTTTGTTGCACACTATCCAGTCAACAGAAAGACTGTAAACGATCACCCACAGAGTACAGATGCATGATAAAGGGAATAACGTTTGGTGTAAGATAAAGTCCAGTAAAGTCAGATTAAAGAATGTTTCAGGGTCTCCAATGAGGTAGATATTAGCTCAGGACTGCTTTGAAACTGTCCCTGAATCTCATAGAGTCATTGCGTTATAGTGTGTAAACAGGCCATTCGGCCCAACTTACCCATGCCGACCAACATGTCATGGAGAGAAACAGTGGAAACAGGTCCCTTGGTCCAATTTTCCCACGTTGACCAACATGTCCAATTCACATTAGTCCCATCTGCCTGCATTTGCCCCATATCCCACTAAACCTGTCCTATCCATGTACCTCTCTGATTGTTTCTTAAACATTGCTATAGTCCCTGCCTGAACTACCTCCTTTGGCAGCTCGTTCCATACACCCACCACCCTTTGTGTGAATCTGGAGGTGTGCGTTTTCACACATCAATACTTTGTGCCGGATGGGAGAAGATGGAATGAATGGGGTGAGACTGTTGCCCTGTTGGTAACTTTTCCTTTCTTTGTTGCAGAGAGACAGAAAATGGTGAAGGACCTCATCTTCTTCAAAGCAACCACATCAACTCGCATAAAGGCTCGGGCAAGCTTGAGGTCCATCAGGTCCATCAGAGCAGAGTGCACGGCCAGAGAACAGACCAATTTGGGTTTGAGAAGCGCGAAGAAGTGACGAGAGGGAGGAATGACGAGGAGAGGTACAGCTTCCATCAAGCCCCTGTGGAGATACCCATCAGGAAAGGGAATAGCAGGATGCACGAGAGTTTGCCAGAGAGCGACATGTTTACTGAGCGCCACGCCTCGTCTCGACCACTGCGCAATGGCACGCTGCAGCCGCCTGTGCCGGGCACTGCCGACCACAACGGTGCCCCGGTGTACCGGAGGGATGTTGTGGGCCCAGCCGGCACGGAGAATGCCCAGCGGAAAAGTTCACTGGTGCAGGTGCAGCACTGGGTGAAGTCACACAAAGGAGATGATAGAAGGTCGGCAAACATTGGCGTTAAGTTATAGAATAGAACATAGAACAGTACAGGATAGACACAGAGTGCTGGAGTAACGCAGCGGGTCAGACAGCATCTCTGGAGAAAGAGAATGGGTGACGTTTCCGGTCAGACTGAAAAGGGTCCCGACCTGAAAAGTCACCCACTCTTTTTCTCCAGCGATGTTGGCTGATCTGCTGAGTTACTCTAGCACTTTGTGTCAACTTTTGGTGTAAACCAACCAGCATCTGCAGTTCTTAGTTTGTAGTGTTTAGTTTGGAGATAAAGTGTGGAAGCAGGCCCTTCGGCCCATCGAGTCGATGACAACCATCGATCAGCCTTTCACTCTAGTTCTATCCTGCACACTAGGGCCAGTTTTACAGAAGTTATTTAACAGACAAACATGCACGTCTTTGGAATGTGGGAGGACAGCAGAGCACCCGGAGAAAATCCACGTGATCACAGGGAGAACATGCAAACTCCACACAGACAGCACCGGTAGTCAGGGTTGTACCCAGGCCTCTGGCACTGTGAGGCAGCAACTCTACCCACTGCGCCACACTGCCACCCAGTCTTATTATCTGAGCTACACCTAATGGTAGATGTGCCCCCTCCAGCTGTAAAATATTCACTGTTTAAATCTTTCTCTACTGTCCACAGGCAAATGAGGGAAGGTAATTAAATGCTCTTTTTTTATCAACGTTTGACGGTTTAAAATTGTGCAGCCATATTATAATTTGTAAATGTCAGTCTCAATGCAGGGACACAAGATGCCAATGCAACAGTCATTATAACCATATATCATATAACAATTATAGCACGGAAACAGGCCATCTCGGCCCTACAAGTCCGTGCCGAACAACTTTTTTCCCTTAGTCCCACCTGCCTGCACTCATACCATAACCCTCCATTCCCTTCTCATCCATATACCTATCCAATTTTTTTTAAAAATACCAACGAACCTGCCTCCACCACTTCCACTGGAAGCTCATTCCACACCGCTACCACTCTCTGAGTAAAGAAGTTCCCCCTCATGTTAAGCCTAAACTTCTGTCCCTTAATTCTGAAGTCATGTCCTCTTGTTTGAAGAATAAAGACCTAACTTATTCAACCTTTCTCTGTAACTTAGTTGTTGAAACCCAGGCAACATTCTAGTAAATCTCGTCTGTACTCTCTCTATTTTGTTGACATCCTTCCTATAATTGGGCGACCAAAATTGTACACCATACTCCAGATTTGGTCTCACCAATGCCTTGTACAATTTTAACATTACATCCCAGCTTCTATACTCAATGCTCTGATTTATAAAGGCTAGTATACCAAAAGCTTTCTTTACCACCCTATCTATATGAGATTCCACCTTCAAGGAACTATGCACGGTTATACCCAGATCCCTCTGTTCAACTGCATTCTTCAATTCCCTACCATTTACCATGTACGTCCTATTTTGATTTGTCCTGCCAAGGTGTAGCACCTCACATTTATCAGCATTAAACTCCATCTGCCATCTTTCAGCCCATTTTTCCAAATGGCCTAAATCACTCTGTAGACTTTGGAAATCCTCTTCATTATCCACAACACCCCCTATCTTGGTATCATCTGCATACTTACTAATCCAATTTACCACACCTTCATCCAGATCATTGATGTACATGACAAACAACAAAGGACCCAACACCGATCCCTGAGGCACCCCACTAGTCACCTGCCTCCAACCCGATAAACAGCCATCCACCATTACCCTCTGGCTTCTCCCATTCAGCCACTGTTGAATCCATCTTGCTACTCCTGCATTTATACCCAACAGTTGAACCTTCTTAACCAACCTTCCATGAGGAACCTTGTCAAAGGCCTTACTAAAGTCCATATAGACAACATCCACTGCTTTACCCTCGTCAATTTCCCTAGTAACCTCTTCAAAAAATTCAAGAAGATTAGTCAAACATGACCTTCCAGGCACAAATCCATGTTGACTGTTCCTAATCAGACCTTGTTTATCCAGATGCTTATATATATTATCTCTAAGTATCTTTTCCATTAATTTGCCCACCACTGAAGTCAAACTAACAGGCCTATAATTGCTAGGTTTACTCTTAGAACCCTTTTTAAACAATGGAACAAAATGCTCAGTACGCCAATCCTCGGGGACTATTCCCGTTTCTAATGACATTTGAAATATTTCTGTCATAGCCCCGGCTATTTCTGCACTAACTTCCCTCAATGTCCTAGGGAATATCCTGTCAGGACCTGGAGACTTATCCACTTTTATATTTTTCAAAAGTGTCAGTACTTCTTTTACTTTGAAACTCATAGTATCCATAGCTACTCTACTAGTTTCCCTTACCTCACATAATTCAATATCCTTCTCCTTGGTGAATACCGAAGAAAAGAAATTGTTCAATATCTCCCCCATCTCTTTTGGCTCTGCAGATAGCTGTCCACTCTGTCTCTCCAATAGACCAAATTTATCCCTCGTTATCCTTTTGCTATTAATATAGCTGTAGAAACCCTTTGGATTGACTTTCACCTTACTTGCCAAAGCAACCTCATGTCTTCTTTTAGCTTTTCTAATTTCTTTCTTAAGATTCTTTTTACATTCCTTATACTCCTCAAGCACCTCATTTACTTCATGCTGCCTATAATTATTGTAGATCTCCCTCTTTTTCCGAACAAGATGTCCAATTTCCCTTGAAAACCAGGGCTCTTTCCAATTTTTACTGTTTCCTTTCAACCAAACAGGAACATAAAGATTCTGTACTCTTAAAATTTCCCCTTTAAATGTCCTCCATTTCTCTTCTACATCCTTCCCATAAAACAAAATGTCCCAGTTCACTCCTTTTAAATCATTTCACATCTCATCAAAGTTAGCCTTTCTCCAATCAAAAATCTCAACCCTTGGTCCAGTTCTGACCCTCTCCATAATTATATTGAAACTAATGGTATTGTGATCACTGGACCCGAAGTGCTCCCCAACGCATACCTCCGCCACCTGTCCCGTCTCATTTCCTAACAGGAGGTCCAACACTGCCCCTCCTCTAGTAGGTACCTCTATGTATTGCTGCAAAAAACTATCCTGCACACATTTTACAAACTCCAAACCATCCAGCCCTTTTACCGAATGTGTTTCCCAGTCTATGTGTGGAAAATTGAAATCTCCCACAATCACTACCTTGTGCTTACTACTAATATCTGCTATCTCCTTACATATTTGCTCTTCCAATTCTCAATCCCCATTTGGCGGTCTATAATACACCCCTATAAGTGTTGCTACCCCTTTCCCACTTCTCAGTTCCACCCAAATAGCCTCCCTAGACGAGCCCTCCAATCTATCCTGCCAAAGCACTGCTGTAATATCTTCCCTGACTAGCAATGCAACACCTCCACCTCTTGCCCCTCCAATTCTATCACACCTGAAGCAACGAAATCCTGGAATATTTCGTTTCCAATCACAGCCTTCCTGCAACCATGTTTCACTGATCGCCACAACATCATACTTCCAGGTGTCTATCCAGCTCATCCACCTTTCTTACAATGCTCCTAGCATTAAAATTTGCACATTTAAGAAACCCCCCGCCTCTTATTCTCTGTTTATTTCCTTTTTTTTCTTTCTCCTTTTGTGCCTGAGTGCTTCCCTTTTCTGCTTCCTGCCTCCCATTCTGTCTACTACCTTTCTCTATTTGAGTCCCTCGCCCCAACCATTCTAGTTTAAAGTCTCCCCAGTAGCCTTTGCAAATTTCCCCACCAGGATATTGGTCCCCCTCGGGTTCAAGTGC
Source organism: Leucoraja erinaceus (assembly GCF_028641065.1). NCBI lineage: Eukaryota > Metazoa > Chordata > Chondrichthyes > Rajiformes > Rajidae > Leucoraja > Leucoraja erinaceus. Next base: position 37,841,609 of record NC_073394.1, read on the forward strand.
AACCCATCCTTTCTGTACAGGTCACACCTTCCCCAAAAGAAGTCCCAATGATCCAGGAACTTGAATCCCTGCCCTCTGCACCAGTCTTTCAGCCACGCATTTATCCTCCACCTCGCTCCATTCCTACTCTCACTGTCGCGTGGCACAGGCAGTAATCCTGAGATTGTTACCTTTTTGGTCCTATTCCTTAACTCT